>NW_017731495.1:78872-126199 GCF_001890085.2 Hipposideros armiger | reverse complement strand
AAAAAAAAAAAAAATTGGGCCAAAGACTTCAACAGACACCTCTCCAAAGATATACAGATGGCAAAAAAGCATAAGAAAAGATGCTTCATTTCATATGCCATCAGGGAAACTGAAATTAAGACAACAATGAGATACCACTACATACCTATTAGAATAGCCAAAATATAGAACACTGAAAAAGCACCAAGTGCTGATAAGGAGGTGAACCAACACCTTGTCAAGGCCATTGGTAATTCTCCATTGTCTTCCCATTTTATCCTCAGCAGCATTTCACATGTCCATCTTTCCCTCTTCCTTAAGTATTTTCTTCTTTGAGCTCCGTGCCTTAACAATCACCTATTCCTTCTCAGCTCCCTTAGCTGACCCTTCCTTTACCAAGCCTCTGGGCATTGGAGAATCCCAAGTTCTGTCATCTGCCTTTTCTCTGTCTATGCTCTCATCCTTGGTGATCTCAACCCATAATTTCAAATACTATGTACATACTAAGAGTTTTCAAACTTGTTATCTCCACCCAGACCTCTTCTCTTGTATATCCAATTGCCTACTCACCATCTCTGCTTAATAATCTAGTGGCACACGTACCCCTTCCCTCACCCCCGCCTTCCCCATTTCAGTAAATGGGACCAACACTTTGGGCTCAGGCCAAACAGGACACACCTTCCACTCTTGTTTTTCCCTCACACCCAAAATTCAATAAAACAATACATCTTCTCATATCTACTTCCAAAATATATCCCTGAATCTTATCATTTCTCAAAATTTCCACTGCCTCAGGTCCACAACATAGTCCATGAAAATCAATTTCTGCCCGAATACTTCAGCAGCTTTAGTAGTTTCTCTGCCTCCATCTTACTCTCCTACAGTCCCTCCTCCACACACAGACAGGAGTTAGCACTGTCTTTTATTTCCATTTTTAAAATTCTCCAATATCTCTCCAGAGCAAAATGCAAACTCCTGACCATGCTCCACAAAACAATTCCTGATCTCTCCTCCAGCCATGAAGGCATTATTTCTTCTGTCCCTCAAATGTACCACTCTTTCTCACCTCAAGACCTTTGCAATTGCTTTTGCTTCTGAGAAAGCACTTTCCCACATGTTCACATGCCTGATTCTTTCTTATCACTCAGGACCCTACTAAAATATCACTTCTTGGAGGGTTGCCTTATCAACAAAAATCAACCCCCTAGCCATACTCTGATACTATACCCTACTTCCTGCCCTTGATACCATGTAACAGTAACTAGAATTATCTTGTTTATTCATTTACTTATGTTTTTATTTCCTGCGTTCCTCTCTTTAAGCTCTTTAAGGCAAGAACTCAGTCTTGTATACATCTACATTCCACAATTCCTAGGGTGTTTGGCAGATAGTAGGCACTAAAATAAATATGTGCCACTGAATGTGGAATTTAAAGTGTTAGGGGAGAGATGCCCAGATAGCTCAGTTGGTTAGAGCACAGTGCTCATGACACCAAGGTTGCCGGTTGGATCCTCGCATGGGCCACTGAGCTGCGCCCTCCACAACTAGATTGAAACAACTACTTGACTTGGAGCTGATGGGTCCTGGAAAAACAAACTGTTCCCCCATTAAAAAAATAAGTAAATAAAAATTAAAAAAATAAAGTGTTAGGGGAGCATCACGTTCAGTGGATACGTGGAAATTCAGAGCTTTAATTTAAACAAGTAGTAATTATAGAAATACAAAATTTGCAGTCCTCAGCACAGAGGTAGGTGTAGACAATATTGTTCTAGGGAGACATACTTGGTGGGGAGAAGGGAAGGGCAGAGATTTTTAAAAAGAAGAGCACAGGTGAATGGTCTGAGAGAAGGGGGTAACAAAAAGAGTTCACAAAAGCCAGGGAGAAAATAGCTTTCTAAAGTAATTAAATAGTGGCAATATTACAGAGACATTTCATATTTTCTGCTACAGAAATTCATAATGCAGAGTCTATATACAGTCATGGTTAAAATTCAATATAAGGCATTAGGGAGTGATTTTAATAACTAAGGAGCATTATTACCCTTTCCAACATTTAGTACATTAATTGTTCAAAGATTAAAGAAAAAACTTAAATGAAATCTAAACTCCTGGGACATCTATAATGTATGGTTGTTATCAGAGGGGCAGCTATTGCACAGTAGGTTTCAGTCAAAGCTAATTGAGGCAAGAGTTCATACAGCCTGGTTGTGGAGAAAGTAAGTTATGGGGTTGAGCAATGGTGGTGAGAAACCTAAACCAGAGAATAAAAATTTCTCCTCTGCATTCTTTAGAGGGAGCACTGGGGAGGTATGTCAAAGGAAAAGCGGAGTTGATGAGGATTTCTGCTAGGCTAGAGGAATAAGCATGAAAGGAAAAGATGCCAGTGTACAGACAGACACAGGGAGGTGCAAGAAAGAAGGAAGGCCCACCAAAGATGATGGGCGGGGACGGGGCCAGAGAAAGCCAATGAGGGGCTAGCCTGGCATTGAGGAGAGTCCGTTCTTCCCTCTTTCACTTTCATTATTAACCAATGAGCAAACATAAATGTCTACCAATGTCTGCCACACGGGAGACGCTCGATAAACCTTAGACTCTCCCCTTAGGCTCACACCTACAAGAAATCAATCATCCTTCAAGTAGATGCAAGAATTTGGCGTGTCAGTTCCTCAGGCTGCCAGGGCTCCCTGGCTTTCTTGGTTTTTCTTGAATACACCCAACCCAGTGCCCTCCCAAGCAAAATAAAGGGGGTTATTCGATAGCAGATCCTTTTACATGGCTGAAGACACCATGCCACTTGGGACCAACTACTCCCATTTCTAACAGGTACTACCTTCCTGTATGAGGATCAAAATAGGTACTAAAGACATGTTTGCTGAATGGATGAATAATAGCTAGCATTTATTCAGCTTCTACTTGGAGCACAAAATGGGCCAAGCACTATTCCCAGCCCTTTTTATATATTATCTCATTAATACTCACAGCACCTGGTAGATAGTCTCATTTGATGAACAAGAACACCCAGGCACACAGGTTATCTTAACTCACAGTCACACAGTAAGAGGCAGAGCGGGGATGTGAACCCAAAAAGTCTGATTTTTCACCCCTGGATGCCACTATTTCCCTGATCCATGAAAGGATGGATATCTCCATTTCCCTGGAATCTGCTCCTTTGACCTATGCAGGCAACTTGAATAAATTCTTAGGAAGCCCATTTTTTCAAGAGGCCTAGTTTGCTTGGTTGCTCCACAAGCTACTTCAGACTTTATGACTCTTAGACTCTGAAGTAATTGTTCTCATCTATAGATGATTATCCTCCATGACTCAACATGCATATTCAAGAGTCCATCTTTACCAACCAGATGGAGCTTGGGGGTCAGAGCTAGACTGCCTTCACATACTTACACTTCCTTATTTCTCACAGGACATTATTCAAACTATCATAACAATAAAAATCTACCGAAGTGTAATAATAATTATTATAATGAAGAATAATTATTACGATGAAGAATATATGAAGTCTAGCCCAGTCACTGGCTAGACCAGGATTTATTCATTCTTGTATTTTTTTATGACCATCCATATTTATCAAAAAAAAGTATTTATACACAATTGGGTTCCCAAAATCAGTGGTTACTGCCCACATTGGCTACCACCAAATTGTTTTTTAATTTCTTCCCCTATTTTTCCATCCCGTCTCTACTGTTTTAAATTGGGAGACCTTAGGACTTTAAAGTTAATTTCAATATAAACTGAAGCAAACATGCTTCCTGAATCAACATTAGATGAGTTAATTACTTAACAGACATGCCTAGGTCCTTTGTTCTTTAATAAGAGAAAAAAATTCAAATGGAATTATCACTTTCTATATTTTCAAGGCCTCCTACATATAAGCTATCAATGGTGTAGTTTTTGTATTTTCTGCTACAGAAATTCATAATGTAGAGTCTACATGTAATCCTAGTTAAAATTCAATCTAAAGTATTATGGGATACCTAAACTTCCAGATTAATTCATTTATGAACTTGAAATAAAAAGCTAAGCACAGTTAATTAATACTTTTAAAAGTTTTACAACACAAATAAAGTAATTTTTATAATAGGAAAGTACAGGCTTTTATACACCTAGCAAACTACAAAAATAAATTCCATATGAATTAAAGATTTAAAAGTAAAAAAATAAGAATACTAGGGAAAAATATTCTTATACGCTTAGAATGAAAATTTTGCTTAGCATGATACAAAATCAAGGAGCTATTTTTTTAAAAAGTGACAGAACTGGTTAAATAGAAATTTAATAACTGTATGTCAAAGGACACTAGAAAAAGTTAAAGACAAATGACAAATTTAGGGAGAAATGTATTACATTTTTATATGACATAATTTAAAAATACATAACCCACGGGGGGGGGGCGTTTAAAAAAAAATACATAACCCACAAAGAATATTCACAGCTAAATAAGAGAAGGTGAACATAGTTAACTGGGCAAAATTATGAATGGATGAATTATGAAAGAAATAGAAGTGACCAATAAACATACAGAAATATATTTAACTTCACTAATACTCAGTCTATAGTTTTTTAAAATGAGATAATTTTTTAATCTATCAGGCTGGCACAGATGAATAAAAGTAAAGATACAGAGAAATGGCATTCTAGTCCATCCTTGTGTATAATGTAAATGCACTCAAGGTTCTTACTGAGCTATTAGGCAGCATCTGTAGAAAACTAAATGTAGATGTTATTTGTCCCAATTAGAATTAATTCTAATAAATGAGAAATGTAAACAGAAATAGTCTCAGAGAGAGAGGAAAAACTGAGGGTTGCTAGTTGGGAGGGGGTGGGGATGAAGGAGAAGGGGAAGGGACGAGACAACATAAATTGGTAACTACAATATGGCCTCAGTGGTAGAAAAGACAGCCTGGGGAATAAAATCAATAATGTTGTAAATATTTTTTAGGGGGCCAGATGGACACGTGTCTTGTTAGGGAGGCCACTTCATAGTCGGTGTAGAGGCCTGACCACCGCACTGTATATCTGAAGCTGATGTTGAATAATATTGTATGTCAACTATAATTTTATATACATATAGTCACAGGATATGGAGTAGAGAGTGGGAATGGAGTCAATGGAATTGTAATAGATAAACATGATATCGGAGGTGGGAGGGCAGTAGATGGGGGAGGGGGGTTGTTTCTGTGTGAAGGGTGAAAAGGATAACTATTGATTGCATTGTTCTGTACCCCTGAAACTAACAATAAAAAAAAAAAGAGAAAGAAAATAAATGAATACATAAAAAAAAAAGAATTCTAAGAGTTCATACTCAGTATTACTAACAGAAGTGCCCCCCACTTCCCTCTTCCTCTCTCTCTCTCTGTCTCTCTGTTTCTCTCTCCCTGCCCCCTCTCCCCGCTTGGCTGGCATACTTCCCCTTTTCTGCCAGGGCAGTGATTTGCTCTCCTCCAGGGAAAGCAAGTGTTCAGTCACTTCATCCCTGGCAGAGTGGATAAATTCAGGGCCTATTTTAGCCTCATGTCAAAACGAACTTCTCAAATTTAACCTTATTAATAGTAAAGTGAAGACTGTATTTCAATTCCTGCCTGGCTCCTGAGTCTATTTATCAAGGGGTCTATCTATTACCAACATCTAAAAGCGTTATTAGATCCCAAAGCCTAACTGTGGATACACACAGTCATGAAAAGCAGTCCCTCTTTACATAGTGATGTGGAAAGAGTCCACTGTATAGTAAATAATAAAACAAATTACAGAATATTATCTGTAAAAAAAGAAGGCATATAGTATTTATATTTTTTGTGTATGTATATATATATATATATATGTATATGTATGTATTTATATGAATATGCCTTGAAAATGTTATTAAAAATAGTTATCTCTGTGGGATGGTTGTGGTTAGGAGATTTACATTTTATGCTTTACAAATTTCTGTAATTTTATAGGAGATCATTTATTCACTTATGAGACAACTCCTACATTTAAAAAAAATGGATGAAAATTATTAATTCACTGCGAAAAATAAGAGCTGCTTTCATGAAAAGAGGGTGACCAGGTTACCACATGGGGCCTTGATTCTTTCTGTTTCACAGTTGCAATGTGTTGCCACAATTAGAAATGTGTGCATATATAATCCCCAGACTGTTACAAAATAAGGTCATTTGCCCATGGGTTTTCCGAGGTGAACACCCTGAAACAATGGTTAACATTTTAACTGTAAAAAACTTTGATATTGAAGCATAAAGTAGTGAATAACAATAAAAGACTAAATTTCGATATGTATACTGTAAAAGTAGATTTAAACATTTAAAATAGAGTTTCATTTTAAGTTACTTTTTTAAGAGTCTCATTTATTCTGCGTCACAGGACCAGGAGGAACCAGTGGGATTAACAGTGGGTAACAGACTGGGGAAGACTGTCAGTCTGTGGGGAGGGGAGGGGAGGCCCCTCCTGACCACACCCTCACTGAAAATTATGCAGATCAGAGAGAGAGAGCTATACATGCTCTGATTTCCCACAAGGATTGATGAACAAGTACAAAATAATAGGAAGTGACAGGAAACAGATGACTGAGGTCTAATTTAATGTCACTTAAAGAGACAATATACTTTAAATTGGTCTTCAGAAATTACAGGTTACAAATAAGATAATGGAAATGTGTTTTTATCATTTTAAGTCACTAATATAAACTTCTTTGTGAAGGAAAAGGAAATATTTGCTATACAATGTGGCTAAATTTAAAAGATATGCTAATTTAGGGTAATTTGTTGCTTACCTTTAGTCATACGAGAAATAAATTGCTGTAAACACATGCAACTAAATATAAAAATGCAAACTAATATATATTTAATATTTTAAAATATCCATAAGCAATATAAATAAAAGTTAAGCAAAATATTTTAAGTTATATATTTAACTGATGTATATGTATGAATATGGGTAAGTTCCTTCATCAAATCCACATCCAAATCGGGTTAACATTCCCACATTAAAAAATTAAATTTGTTTAAAGCAAATACAAGCATGTCCAAACAACTAAAATATAAATTTTTGTTCAATACTAGTAATCTAGAGATTTTAAGTTTTGTGATGTGTATAGATATGCTATGTATGCATAACATACGTATATGTGTGTGTGTGTGCTGTGTACATGTATTCACACAATCCCCAATTAACCAAAATTTTAAGCTTGTCAACCACTCCTCTGCCTAAAAATGAAGAAAGCAAATCTCCTTAGAGCAGGCCTTTTTCATTCTGGAAAGCAGCTCCGGGGTGACACTTATTTCATAAACATAAGGCAAACAGGCAGTAACTGTTCTGGAAGAAGGTTGTCACACAATCTTATCTGTGGCTTGACAAAGGTACCTCCCCATACTTGTATGCAGAGTCCAGGTGCATCCGGGCAAGAATGTGCTAGAGCTCCTCAACCCTTCCCTGTAGAGGCGTTAGAGCTGTTAGTACAGATTCACTGATACAATGAGATGGTCCCCCTGAGATGTGTTAATCAGAAAGGATACCAAGAAGCTTCAGACGGGAAGAATTTCAGGGGAAACCCTGGAATTGTTACTAATCTGGGGAGAAAGGGGCTGTAACTATGAATAGGAATATGATTTTCCCCTTATGGCAGGGGTCACAGAAGATAGGACTGAATAGATGATTGCCAGAGAAAGGATTAGACCCACAGATAAATTTCCTAATGCTTATAAAAGCTTAAAATCAAATAAGAATTTATAATACATACATACAAAAATCTTGAGGTGAGTTTATGCCATAAAAGTCTATAACATTTGAACACCGATTTCAGAATCCACGTGTGAGTTGTAATACTACTCTGCACCCTTGAGAAGAATTCTGACTTAGCTGCAGTTGTGGACAGTATCCACATGCAAAAGGGGTACATCTACCCCTCGGAGTCCAAACTACTTAAAACCCTAAGCTGGCCACTTAGCCCACTGTGCACCTCACTTCTGCTGAAATGACCATCAATGTCCTAAAACCAAATCGTTCCTGCCAGATCAGTGAAAGCAGCCGTATGCCATACCCCAAACGCTTTGTGTTTCACAGAGCAGAAACCACCTCCAGCCATCCAGAACGTATCTCATAGACAAGCCCGGTGAGTCCTAGCCACTCAAGACTTAGCTGTGCCAAGTGGACAGAGATGGTGTGTGGCCTTTGGTTTTAAAAGACCTGTCCCACTTTCCCTCCCATGAACGTCATGTGAGGCCTAGACTCCATACTAACTGGGTTTCCTGCTTCCATGCTCAGAGTAGCCGGAGTGATCCGTCTAAAGCATAAATCAGATTGAGTCATGCCCAGCAGTACAATAATTCCACTCATCGCTCAGTCTTTGGATCTAAATCTTTATTTTTTTTATTTAACACTACAAGTGGATTATTTCAATTAATGTGTATATTAACTAGGGTAAGATTCAAACTACATTTCCCTCAGAAACAACATTGTAAATGTGGTAAAAAGGGCAAAAAGGAAGACTCCTCCCCACTGGGACCATCCACCCCTGCCCTACCACAGTGAGCCTGCAACAAGAGGAGGGAGAGGAAGGAAAAGGACGATGGGGCAGCACGTGCACATGTTAACGTTTCACAGACATTCCCCAAGCAAGCAGCTCTCACGTCCACAAAGATACAGAAATTACGGCAAGAAGTAGGTGAGATGCCTTTACCTTTGATCCATGTTGACTCGTACATTTGAAAATACATAGGTCTATTTGTAAATGCGAGCTGAAATATATGAACTTCAAAATGATTTTAAGTCAAGCTATGAGAAAGCTAAATTTTTAGAGGTTCTGATCTGCAGGGCTGTAAACAACTCAGGTAGATTTTGAAAACCTGTCTGAGTGAATAAAATCAGAAATGGGAGAAGTATATATGTATGCAAAGGAATAGCACAAAGTATCCCATATCATCCATCTGCAAATTAGACATATGACAGAAAACCAGACGTAGCTCTAGAAAAAGATCCACATGATGTCACTAGAAACTAGGCCTCGCACAGAAAAATAATGCACTTCTACATGTGTCATTCCAATGATTGCACACTGAAACTGTTCTGTTTAAGGCTAGCACATACTCGACTGAAAGGGAAATTAATTATTATAAGACAGGATACTTTAAAACTAAGATGTCATTGAACACATACTGTTATAAATGATCCAATATATATATGCTATATGGGTTCCTTTCGCCTTTAAAAATTTAAAGTAATACCATTTCATTTTTGTAGAAAATAACCAGTAGAGAAATAACATGTAAGTGGAATTCAACTAATAGTTCTTTTTGTAATGTATACTCTATATTTCTGTCCATATCTTCTAAGAAAGATTATGTGTTCAACCTGTTTTTATCAACTGGCCATTATTTGAAAATCTATGTTATATATTTCAAAGAAATATAAGCATTACAAGATGCAGAAATAATTCCTCTCTAAAGCATGTTCTCACTTAAGTGGAGAAATTTTCATACTGCATTTTTTGTCTTTTAGTCTTTTACTTTGAAAAAAATAAGTCATAATGTAAATATTTCTGCCAAAGCAGAAAATATACAGGTGTGATTATGGAAAGATTGTTTTTTTAATTAATGAGGACATGGGAAGAAAAATAAGAGATAACTTTTCTAATGTGTAATGAAATTCTCACAAAAGCCCAAACACCACTAATGCAATTGATACACACATTGGTACAAAAATACATCACCATTGAGGAAAGTGGTTAATATCATCATCACCACTGTTATTCTTTGCTCCAAAATCTTTTCTCTTCATACCCTGAGAATATTTAAAGGGAAAAGCTTAAAGCATTGACTTCCTTTTCAAGTTCTATTTTCTGCTTCTAATTTCCAGTCACTGCCTAAATGTAACAAAAGACTTTTCCTTAAACAGACATCACTTTTTAGAAGTTACTGTCATTAGAATGCTGCCTTGATTTTTATATTTCCTGACATCAGGTTATTTGGGCTACATCTAGTGTCCGGTGTCCCATGACACGTGTAGAAGCCTTCAAGAACGAAATTCTATCCATCATGATATCAGCATAAATATACATTTATAAAAAGAAAAACAAAGGTCATCATAAGATGAAACAGCTAAATGTCAAACACATGATAGGTTGAAAAGGTTTAAAAATTGAATATTACTTTGAGTAACATTATCAGGAGCACTTCAAACCTATATTCTGACATTTAACTTAAGGCTTTCTACTTCAAGCCCCCTCCCTTACTCCCATCAATTAGTATATTAAGTGTACACCAAACCTGAAAAACATCTCAATTCTATGGCAAAGTCCTGATTTTCAGTAGAATTTGGTGGGTAAATAGATCATTTTGCTGAAATTGAATAGCAGAATTTTCTGAGCGTATGAGGTGCCAGTTTAAAGCAATAAGGCCGATCCTCATGCAGGCTGGAGGAAGCAGGGAGGGAGGGACCTTAGCAAGGACAAGTCTAAACAAGCTTGAACCTGGAGCAACAGTGTTGCAAAGGCTGATCAGCCCCCACACCTGCGATGGCGCTAAAGACACACACACACACACACACACACACACACACACACACACACACACACACACACACACACACACACACACACACACACACACCCCATTGTAGGAGAAAATGATTTACAGCAAAAGAAAAGAAAATTACAGGAAAACAATTTTTTGAGTAAAAATTGTAGAATAAATTTAGACTAAAAATTATTTATATATGAAATTGAATCTGCAAAAGAAAACACAACCTGTTAAAAGATGCTAGAGGAGATCAAGTTAGGGGGAAAAGATTTTTTTTTAACTGACCTCAGAAAGGTTTTCAAGAAAGTAGGGAAGACTCTGATGACACTTCAAACTAGCTGAGTGTCAGAATCATCTCTAGAGCATTCTTAATAAAATTTGCTCCTAGTCCTGCCCCATCAGCTGAATATGAACTGAGCAGAGGTGGAACCTGTGCAATACTGATGCTGTCAGGCTTAGAAACCACTTACCTTAAGAGAGTGTTGAAGGTATATGTAGTGCATCCAATTAGATCATTGAAAGAATGATGATTAAGGAGTGAAATTTAGTCGAAGAATCAGATTTATTCTAAAAAAAGTTTGAACAAGTTTTCACTTTTTCACTGGCTTATCAACAAATATTGAGAGTGAGTGCCAACTAAGAAAAAGGCACTATGCTCGATAAAGATGGCGACTGAATGAATACAAGAAAAGAAAGATAATTAGTAATAGTAATAGCAGCTAACATTTATTCAGTGTTTTCTATGTGCCAGGCACTGCTCTAAGCACATATAGCTATTACCATTCGTAGGTACTATCTCATTTTTAAGTGTTTATAAGTATTGTCTCACAACCCTATTATTATCTCCATTTTAGAGATGAGAAAACTGAAAAACAGGGGTTAACGCACTTCCCCAAGGCCACGGAGCTAGTTAAACAGTAAGGTATGGGCTTGAACCCAGGCCGTCTGACTCCAGCACCCATGTTCTTAAGCAGTATACTGACTTGGCTAAAAGAAAGAAAAACCTTCCTGGGCTGGCCGAGTGGTGCATTAGTTAAGAGCTGGCTTGGGACACCAGAGGGCCCCAGTTCAGATCCCACATATGAGGGCCAGTGATGCTGCCCTCTGTGGCTAAGATGCTGAACAACAGCTCAACCTGGAACTGGGCTGCTGTGAGTTGCCTGCGTAGGCTGCAGCCCCTGCTGCAGTGGGTTGCCATGGGCTACCGTGTGTAGCCAGCAGCTAGTGTGAGCAGCTGTCCAGAAGCCAGTGACTGATCTGCCTGGCCCAGGAAGAGCGCAATGATGGTGCCAACTTGGGCCAATGAAGCAACGTCCTCCACAACTAGACTGAAGAACAAAAGGACAGCAACTAGTCTGTTCCCCTTTCCTCAATTCCCCAGCGCTGTTCCCATCCCCCAATTCCCCAATAAAAATATCTAAAAAAAAAGAAAAACTTTCCTGAAGATATGCCATGAACTTTGAATGGACAGAAAGAGTGAAGACTTGATATCAATATTCCTATACAATAACAAATCCATGTCAAAATCACAAGTGAAAATGATTTTATTTCCTTGACTTAAATGACATTGTTCTTACAAAATTCATACCACAGATAAAATACTGAATAAGGATTCTTCTGTATAACTGGAAAATTCCCTGAAACACATAACAGGCAATATTTATCTAAAAATAAGTTCCTGATGAAAATTATTATCCTCAGAGTATGTTCTTAATGAAACTATTTTTGATATTAACACTAAGGTTTTCCACAGATTTGACAAAAATTACTTTTTGTGTTGCAAATTTTTTAATTGTTTACTCAATTTAAACAAACAAACAAACAAAAAACAGTTCACCCATTTCTCCCACCTTCCATCCCCCATCTCTCAAAACCACCAACCTGTCCTTTGCATCCATGAGCTTGTTTTGTTTTGATTCTTCAAATTCTACATACAAGATAGATCATATGATATTTGTCTCTGACTTATTTCACTTAACATTATACCTTCAAGATCCATCCACGTAGTCGCAAATGGCAAGATTTCATCCTTTTTATGGCAGAGGAGTATTCCAGTGTGTGTGTGTGTGTGTGTGTGTGTGTGTGTGTGTGTGTGTGTATGTGTAATAATCTTTATTTATCCATCTACGGACACTTAGGTTACTTCCATATCTTTTCTATTGTAAATAATGCTGTAATGAACATGGAGGTGCATATACCTTTACAATGTAGTGTTTTCATTTTTTTTTCGATCAATACTCAAATATGGTAGCTCTATTATTAATTTTTTGAGGAGCCTCCATAACTATTTTCCATAATGGCTGCACCAATTTACATTCCTATCAACAGTGCACCAGGTTCCCTTATCTCCACATCTTCAATGACACTTGTTATTTCTTGTTTGTTTGGTTTTTTTTTAATAATAGCCATTCTAACAGGTGTGAGGCGGTAGGTCCATGTGGTTTTGATTTGCATCTCTCTGATAATGAAAGATACTGGGCATATTTTCATATGTCTATTAGCCATCTGTATGTCTTATTTGGAAAAATGTCTATTCAGGTCTTCTGCTCATTTAAACTCAGAAAATCTTATTATTATTTTTTATTTAGATACTAATATTTTAAAGAGATTTAGAAATAAGAAAAGTGTCTTTTATTTACTCACATTCTTATGGGGTTTGACACTTTTTATTCCTTAACAAATGCAAGTGTTGACTTCGATTATTTTCCTTTTCCAGAAGAACTTCGTTACACATTTTTTTTGTTAATTTTTTTTTTGTCTGAGAACATCTTGATTTCACCTTCATTGTTGAAAAATATTTTCATTGAGTATGAAATCCTAAGTCAATAGGTTTGGGTTTTTTTTTTCCAAACTTGAAAGTGCTGTTCTATTGTCTTTTGACTTACAAGTTTCTGATGTGATATTGGATATCATTCTTATCTGAGTTTCTCTAGATGTTATGAGGTTTTTTCCTACTGCTTTTAAGGTTTTATATTTATTGCTTTTTTGCAATTTGACTATTAAATGTCTTCTGTGTTTCTATTGAGATGGGGAGGATTTATTTGTTTGAGATTTGTTGAGCTTCTTGGATCTATTGGGTTCTAATATTTGGCCATTATTTCTTAAAATAATTTTTCTGTCTCCAACTGTCTCTCCTCTTTTCCTGTACTCTAGTAACACATATTTTAGTCTGCATGCTTCTTTTTCCAATTCTTTTTCTCTGTTTTATTCATTTTGAATTGTTTCTGTGGTAACCATTAGGCTAAACAAAGAAACAAGTCACCTCTAATTCCATAAGAAGCTGTTAGAGAAGAAATCTGCAGCTAAACCACACACAATTTGCCTAGAATTGAGGCATTTAGTTTCAGAATTTCAAATATAAGAGGAAATTATATTCTAAATATAAACATAATTTTTCCACTTATCTTCTCCTTCCTGGTTTCATGAGTCTTCTATCATCAAGACTCTTATCAGTTCAAATTTATTTCTTCTCATTCCTTAATACTAGCATATCTTCTTAAGTCAAGTCATCTCACCACTTTCCAATAGTCATACCATAATCTTTTCTAGCTTGTGTTTCCTATTCTCCTACAAGGAATGGAAATGTCTTTCTTATTTCTCCTTATTTTAAAACAATGAACTTTCAAGACATAAATATATGACAGTGGTAGCACAAAGAACAGGAAAGATAAATGGAAATATATCGGTATAAGTTTCTTAGATTTATTATAAAGTAATAAATACTATTCAGAGATAGACTGAAAAGTTAAATAGGTATGTTGTGAATCCTTGAGCATCTACACATATATTCATACACACAAAACAAAACGAAGATATACAGCTAATAAGCCCATGATAGAGATATAAATGAAATCATTGAAAGAGGTAAGGCAAAAAGATAAAAGGAAAAAACAACAAGTGAGACAAATAGAACACAAATGACAAGAGTTAAACCCAATCATATCAACAATTATATTAAATATAAATGGTCTAAACACTCCAATTAAAAGCAAGAAATTGTCAGACTGGAGGAAAAAACAAGACCCAAATATATTCTTTCTACAAGAATCTCTTTAAATATGAAAACACAGTTTAAAAGTAAAAGGATTGAAAATAATATCTCGTTATAATACTATTAAAAGGGAAACTAGAGTACCTATATTAATATAAGGCAAAGTAGACATCAGAACAAAGACTATTACCAGGAATAAAGAGAAACACTTCATGGTTTTAAAAAGTCAATTCATGAAGAAAATATAACAATCCTAAATGTATATGACTCCACTAACAGAGTTTCAAAGTATTTTTAGAAAACACTTAGAGACCTGAAAAGAGAAATAAACACATCCACAATTACAGCAAGGACAATGAAAGATTTGAACAACACTATTAAGCAGCCTGAGCAAACTGACATTTTATAGAACATTCCCAACCAATAAAGCTCTCAATAGGTCCAGAGGTCTCTATAAATCCCCTGGTCCTGTCAGTAGGTCTGGTCTGCAAATTTCTACAGGCTGTTTTCCTGAGCTAGACTAAGACTGGGGTTGAGAAGACTAGGAACTCCACCCCTGCCTTCACACCGTGAACCAGGTCCCAGCCCCCCACGTCACATACAACCTTTTAAGTCCCTGTTATCCTTCAGAAGACAAGACAGATTACTCCCAACCAGCAGCCCAGCAGGCCTATGGCTTCAGTTCTGTTCACAGTTTTGCGTGTCTATTCTACCTCTGGTTCATAGTAATATTCAAGATATTTAACAACCTAGTACATCCCAGAGACAAAACATTCACAACATGTGCCAGAATGAACAAAGGGAGGGAGAGAATGAGGAAGAGAAGGAGGGAGAAACAGAAGGAAGAAAAGAAGGAAAGAAGAAAGAAGGAAAGGGAGGGAGGGAAGAAAAAGAGAGGGGAGGAGGAAGTACATGATATTTGAAACTTACTTTGAAATGCATCAAAAATTGTTTGATAAAGAGAATGATGGATAGATGGATAGCCATTTGATAAATCAAGCGTAGAAAAATGTTAATGCCAGATTTGAGGTGGTAGGTATATGGGTGTTCACTGTAAAATTCTTCCAACATTTCTATATGTTTGAAAATTTAATAATACAATATTGGAGAAATGTTTAAATTTTAAAAACCATGTTAAGGTGTACAGGGTAAAACATAGCCCTGATATAATATGTTGGTGGGCTATAAAATCAATTTAGTGGGTCCACGCCAGCATTTTAACAGTGCCTCACTGTTAGTAAGGTTAAATCTTGGTTTGAAAACTCCTGCATTATGTTATGTGGAAGGGTATGTGTGTAACATAATATTGGATTGCAATGTAAAATGTATTTTTTTAATGTGGATTATGATAGGAACTATATTTCTTACTATGGATTTCAGTCCAAGAAGTTTGAAAGCCACCAATATAGAAGAGGCATAAAGCTCAGAGTTCACCCCTTTTGGTCTCAAGGGGTTATAAGGGAAAGAAGTAAATAAGAGGTAGGATGGACAGTGCGGGATGGGTGGGAGATGAGGTAGAGTTGAGATACACAGGTTGGTCTCCTATCTCCCAGCTTTAGCCCAGAGAGGGTCAGGTATGTAAGTTAAGGATAAGACTAAGGGCAAATGACTCCCATCTGGATTCCCATTTGATATTCTAGGAGGTGACTGTATTGAGCCCGTCCCCTTCATCAGCCTTGAGCAGAAGAGAGAGGGATAGAACCACAGAGTAAGTGCAGTGGAACAGTGCGCAGAAGGCAGAAAGAAGGCCATGATCTAGCTTTGTTGAGCTGTTTTCAGTTGGGGTGTGGATGAGACCTACAAATTCTTACATGGCCCCTTGGGAACCAAAAGGTAGCAAGGCTGTAAGCCAGAAGGGCCACAAGTATTAAGGGCCAAAATGCCCACAGGGACTGCACTGCAGAGGTTGTAGGGTGACCTGCGCAGGCCATGGGCAAGACGGGAAATGTGGTAAAAACGCGATGAGAGCCACGCTGAAGTTGAAGCCTCCAGGGAGCACTCCTGACCAAGCAGAGGGCAGCCAGCAGTTCAGGGGTTCCATCAGCTGCAAACCTCAGAAGCAGACGAGAACAGCGTGATACCTCAGCAATAGGAGACCACATGGCTCCAAGGACCACTCTCCCTCCACGGCACCATGGAAACGCCAAGATACTTTCCTCACATACTATGTGAGAGCTTAGAAAACTATGTCCCCCTCACATAGAAAACTGTATACCAACATTTTAAGTTGACATTTAAAATTTTGTATCATTAGCTTAAAACCAGTTGCAAAGGGTGTCTTTTCTCTCTTCTGGCATATTATAAATATTGGCATTATTAAATAAAACTAGCACATTTTTCTTTTAAATCTGTCCCATGAGATTAAATACCAAAACAATTTTATATCAACCATCATCCATTTTTTTAAAAAAATATGGAAAAGCTCTTCTTTAATAATCAAAGCCTCCGTGTTCTTTTTCCTCCTCAACTTTGTATGTCTAGCCCGTTTCTTCCTTAACAATAAGGAAAGATTCAGAGCCCTACAAGAAGGGTATGGCACCAATTCTTCAAAACGTCCCTTTGTTTGATGCCCTAGACATTGTTATACTCCTGGGTGAAGCACCAA
Source organism: Hipposideros armiger (assembly GCF_001890085.2). Lineage (NCBI taxonomy): Eukaryota > Metazoa > Chordata > Mammalia > Chiroptera > Hipposideridae > Hipposideros > Hipposideros armiger. The sequence continues at coordinate 109,095 of NW_017731495.1, read as the reverse complement.
CGTAGATTCAGGATGAGGGAGAGGTGTGCTCTGCCTACGAACAATGAAAGATGGGAAAGAACAAATGGCGCATACCTCCACCGTAGGCACATGCTCAGGCAGGATAATTTTAGCAAAAAGAACACATGGAAGTTGAGAAGAATCTAGTCATTCATTCCTTAAAACTACCTCTCTAGCTCTTTGTGTATGTGTGCAAGAGGAACCCCAGTAGTGACTTCATCCCTGCTCCACCCTAAACCCAGATGACTTCTTGGAGGGAATACAGAAGAAGGGCAGAAATATGCATAACTGGGCCTCTTTAACGCAGAAGGCAGAGCGTTATCTAAAGAATCGGTTCATTTATTTGGCCTGAATGAAATTTAGTTTCTACTTTTTCCCCACTACCCTGAGTAATATCTTGTATGAAAAGTCAAATCAGATTTAAGCAATATTTTAAAAAATACTTCTTTGCAAGTCTTGTGTAGTGTCTGTGTGAATTAGCTTTCTTGAAACATGTATCTCCCTCCTAAGGTAAACTCAAGCTTAGGCTTTCCAAATTCAGTGACTTTCATTCCCCATCCACAGTCCTCAACCACTCCAGGATTTTGGGCGCTTCAATCCTGAGTTTAAGGAAGGCCTTCTGGCCTCGGGTTTACATTTGAAATGGGCCACAAATTTAGCCTTTTTCCTCATCTCCAAATAAAGTTAGACATACAACCAAAGACGTACAGTGAATCAACCAAAGACAATTTTTATAAAATTTTTGTTCCATCACCAGACCACACTACTTGTATGGTTTATGAATATATTCATAGACTCTTGTAACTATCATAAAAATAGAACAATTACATCATATTGGGGGCTTATTGATAGAGTCACTTTTAAGTGTAATCATGTAAAATATACCCCATGGTTTTAAAATTCTGTTTTGACATTTCTTTATTTGATATATTGTGAACCTTAAAAAAATATGGGCCACTCCCAACCTCTGAGAGGTCTTATCTATACCCACTGCCCTTATTTTCTCAAATCAATTCTTTCTTTACCCCTACTTCCTCTAAGGTTTCATTAGCTTTCAAAGGTCACCAATAACCTTTTTTTGTATCAAGTATAACCTGTTTGAAAATAACATCTTACTCATTTGCAAGTTTATGCTATATTGCCTACAGAAGAAGTTTCCTTTTCAAACTCTCCCCATTTTTCAGTTAATGAAGCATTTCTCACCTACTGTAACAGCAAGGACAAGGCTCTAGTCCCATTACAACTCTAGCCTAGTGTCTCATTTTGGACAAGTGCCTCAACTGCCTTATCTATAATATTAGTTAGAAAGGTATCAATTATATGTGAATCTAAAAAAAAAAAAAAAGAAAGTCAAATTCATCCCAACAAAATGAAAAAAGTGTTTGCCATGGGCTGGTGGTGAGGAAAAAAGGGAGAGGTTGGTAAGAGGGTACAAACTTACAGCTGTAAGATGCATAAAGTCCAAGAATCTAATATAAAAGATGATGACTACTGTATCATATAATCGAAATTTGCTACAAGAGTCTAACTTAAAATGTTCTCACTATATATAGTGATAGATATAGTGGTGTATGTTAATTAACAGGTGGTGAGAATCTTTCACAATGTATACTTTAAATATCTTATAATTTTCTTTGTCAATTATACCTCAACAAAGCTGAAAAAATAATTATACATATAATGATGATGACAAAGATGACTGCTTACTATTTCCCAGGTACTGTGTTAACAGTTTTTATATACATTAACTATTTAATCCTCACAACAATGCAATTTGGTAAGTATTGTTATTATTGTTGTTGTACTGATTATCTATAAGACGAGAGGACTGGATTAGATGGCCTCTAAAGTTCATTTCAACCTTCAAATGTTTTCATTGTATTTTTTACATCCTATTTTTAATCTTGCTTTTATTTACATTCTCATACAACCAAGAATCTGACCCATATCTTTTTAGCACTTAATTATATACTGCAAGGCATATTTCTTAATAGCTTCATGTGGGTATGCATTATCTTAAAAAAAAAAAAAAAAGAATGTAAGCTTCTTAAAGGCAAAGTCTTGGATAGTTCGCTTGTATTCTCAACCCTGGTTAAGGTACAGACCAAGCAAATAAGGAGCCCTCAACACTTCATCGTTTCATTTTCTTCTTTGGTTTTCTGTTTTGTTTGTTTTTTCAGGAGGGGGATCTTTTCTCACCAAACAAGATAAGGTTAATTCAGTGACTGCCAGAATCATAGCACACTGTAGGGATTATTTATCGAGATCCTGAAAGAAACTGAATGTCCTAAAGGTATCTATCTGGTGGTTAGATGGCAAATAGATGGTTACCTATATTGGTCTGGGGTTTTTTTCCCACAGTTTTTGTGTTTTTGTTTTGTTTTATTTTGTTTTGTTTGTTCTGTTTTGTTTTGTCTTGTGAAGACTAGGTATCTTACCTACCCAACACTGAACTAAACTCAGATCATGTTTAAAAGATCCTCTGTTATTTTGTTAGTCATAGAATGTGGAATTCAATGTCAGAGGTATAATTACAGTCTGGACTGAATTTCTTCATTTTAGAACAGCACTGTCCAATAGAAATTTCATTGATGATGTGGCTATTGAGTATTTAAAAGGTGGATAGTGGGACTGAGGTGCTAATTTTTTTTATATATAATTTAAATTTTAAAACCACATGGTGATAGTGTATTGGACAATATAGCTCTAGAAGATTTAACTCCCTTGTGGCTTGCCAAGGCTTAAGAATAGGATCTTTCCAGTACCTTTTATTTATGGTACCATTCTCTTATCTGAAACTTTCAACATTTACTTCCCAGGGACATATATTGGATTGATAAATTAACTCCTGCCATGTCCTTTTTCCATGCATAATTGACTTTACTTAGGAACTTGAAATCTTTTAAAAACGTAACAGGATGCTGTTACATTTCTTTTTTAGGCAATTATGTAGAATTAATTTTCTGACATAGTCAACTTGAGAAAATTTGACTGAAAAACGTAATAAATTAATGTTATATTCATTTCCATCTTTTGTTATATATATATATAATATAAGCAAATGATGAATTACATCATTGAATAATCAGCAATTTGTTGTTATGATTGATGTATTCCAGCTAATGCTATTAACAACAGGTGAAAGAAAACCACCATATGTCTTTTAATAAAATAAAGCAAACCAACAATTTCGAAAACGTTTATACTTGAGTCTCCTTTTCATCAATCAGTAGTCAGCCTTACTAATCAAAGATTGTTACTAACAATCACTGACAACATTGATCAATTTGAATAGAAAATATGGGTCAGTCCTCAAGACAGTTGGTTTTCCTCCCCCTAAGAATATGCCTTCAATACTGTTTTAGTTCTTCAAGGAACGAAAAAAAACATTCATATTCTTGTCCATTCACACAAACCTCTCAGTGAGCATTATTGTTTTGGGAGGAGGGGGCAGCAGGCAGGGGGTCCAGGATGTTGACGGAACAGATAGGATGTCAGGTGGAGATAGAATGCTGTGCCCTCTCTAACCAGCTGAAGACTCGGCATGATTGTTTTCTTACAAATAATACCGGTGGGTGTTGAAACTGTTCAGGGAATCTATCAAACACACTCTTTCACTTTGCTGCTATAACTATATAAAATTTATTCTCATTTCAAAAGAGTCATAGGCAATAATACCTGTAGGTGGTTGAGTAATTTAAAGAAAATTCATCAGATCTGCTTTCACTTATTTACCAGAACAATTCTACACTTACTTGGAGGCTTTAAAATGCAACATTTTCTACTGGGTATGATTAAAATTTTCAGAATAAGAGCTATTCCTCTAATTAAAGTATTGTCTTAAATTAAATATAAGTAGAGATAATCTCTAATATATTAGAATACATTAGAATAAGTAGAGAGAATGTATTAGAATGTTTGATCAGAAAAGAAAAATAAATTAATGTTATAATCATTTCCATTTTTTACAATTATAGAAGTCATTCACACATAGACATATGAGAACAGAAAATACCTAAACAGTATAATGTTAGGGGGGGAAAAATGCATTACTATTTTATTAATGCCAAATTGTTCTCAGGGACACCTGGAGGCCCAGGTTCACAAACTTACAAAAGCTGTCTATTCAAATTGAAAAATAGATAAAAGGAAGAACAAAAGTAATAACCTTTCCAAATCAGTTAACTTTCCTTATTAAGTCATTTATACCCATACTGTTTATATTAAGTATCACAAAAGACTTAAATGCAAATTGAAAAAAATTTCTATTATATAATTGGCATTTTCATTCACAAGTTCAGAGGGAGAAAGAGCTCAATAATGCTTCATTTAAAAATGTATTTTCCATACTAGCTCATTCAAAAATATTTTAAAATTAAATAAATTTGAATTACTCAAGAAAAAGTGTCAACTAGTACTTTTTAAAGTGTTTATTTAAAGATGAAGACATATTCTTAGATAATCCCCAAATGGAACTTATACTTCATTTAAAAAGTTCATAATCACATAAGCAGGAAAGTCTATCTTCCTATATAATTATTTTAAAACACCATCTTTAAAGGTAAGTTGGCTTTTATTTTTTTGAAGGAGTGTTTAATATTAATAAAGATAATATTTTGAATTGAAGGTACCCAACTGAGATGTAAATAAAGCTCTCTGTATTTATATAACTGAATTACCATGTTAAAAAAATAACAACCTTTAAGTCTAATTTTTTTCAGTGATTTATTTAATAAATAGTTTGCATGGTAAAAAGTTCAATTTTGAGCCAGAGAGGCATATTTGACATTTGGTAGTGTAATTTTAAAATCATTAGAGAAAAAGATAAATTTAAATTTTTTCTTATGACCTAAACAACTTTATGACAAATCAAATGAAATGTCCCATGAAGATAAATGTGTCATCGATAAACATGAAAAATAAACAGTATTTCAATATCATTTCTTGTTTTACCTCATTGTCATTTTCCTCCTCTCTGTAATAATTACCTATGCACAAACTCTAGATGGCAATATTGCACTTACTGTACTTTAAAGAAAATTGTCACAGTCGGTCCCCACATAGCCTCTTTATCAACATTTTATGTGCCACGGATCTATAGCCTCTTATTATAAGTGTAATGAAGCAGAAGTTATTGAAGCATTTTATTGATTGCTCAGATCACAAGTTTACTGCCATACTGAATTGGCACCTTACTCGCTGAAGCAAACTGCTGACACCTTTTTTAAAAAGTGACAACTACATCTATTTCATGACCAGAAATCCATTTTCATCTCTATCAAGACAAGAATGCAATTTTCACTTCATTTAACTGATGTTAGGCCTGCTCAAAGCATGACACTTAGAAAAAGACACAAGTTTAAGGTTCTTAAAATACTTAAAGTAACTAGAATGTAGCTTGGTTTCAGGGAAAAAAAATTTCAACAATCACTCAGATCTACAAACAATCTAATATTCTAAGAAATCACCTACCAGAACCTGCAGAAGTAGTTTTCATTTTGAAATATCTGTAACATTATTTTAATGTTTTCATTATTAAGTTATGTTTAGGTATTACAGATTTTGTTTCAAGGTTTCAAAGGCCATCAAGAAGTTCAAAATTGAAATATTTTGGGTATTGCCCCAGGAAGGCTAAATCCAGAAAAGAGCACAATTTTTAATGTATATATAGAAGGGGATCTAATGTAGAGCAAGTGACTATAATTAGCAATACTGTATTATATACTTGAAAGTTGCTAAGAGAGTAGATCTCGGATATTCTCACCACAAAAAAAGAGATGATAATTCTGTGAGGTGATGGAAATGTTAATTAATCCTACTGCAGTAATCATTTTACAATATATAACTGTATCAAATCATCATATTGTACACCTTGAACATACAAACTATTATATGTCAATTATATCTCAATAAAACTGGGAAAAAGTAGCTAGCATACTAAAAAAAGAATATATATAGAAAATGAAATAGAAATAGTTATTTCTTCAGTAATGTTAGGACCAATAAATGATTTTGATTGATCTAAGACACAAGACAAACTGAAAAGACGATCTAAAAAGACAAACTTTCAATACTTCTTTTGTAAGAAATTATAATACCAAAATTCCTTTAAAAATACATTTTACAACAAATTCTGTCAGAAATGTAATTCAAGTATGTTTTGAAGTGAATCTATTCTGAATAGAATTATAATATTATTATTGCTATCTAAGTATCAAGCTTATTGAAAGTGTAGGTAAAGTAAACCAACATTAACTTAGGAATTTTTTAACAAAATCTAAGTGCTTTGGTAAATGTTAGTTTAATGTAATAATAAAGTACATTTCAGTTTTAAACTGCAAAATCAATATGCTGAAGTTGGATGGTCATTTCCTCATCTAATTATATGCCTCAAATTAAAGTTATAGTAAGTACAGTTGCAGTTTAAAAAGTGAAACCTAATTTTTGAAATAGAAATTTAGTGCCTGAGATTTTTAAACTCAATGCATTAAATATGGAGAATTTAGAAATAACATTCAAACAAGTACCTTACTTAAATTAATATACAAAAAGGACCATATACCACAAAACAACTTCAATCACTTAGGCAGAAAATTATACTTTTTAACAAACTTCATTAAGCAATGATCTATTACAAGTAGCCCAAGTATATATTTCCAAGTTAAAATTACAGAAATAAAACTGAAGCTTCACACATAAATAGAAAGTATCAGTTTTTTTCAATACAACTTCAAAGTTTAGAAAATGCTCCAAGACTGTAAGAAATGTTTGAAATATTTACTGTTTATTATTTTTTTCAAGTAATCAAACAAGCGATAATTTAATTTCAAAGCTGACCATTTCTTTCCAAACTGCTGAAAATTAGGAGTAGGATTAAAAATTCCTTCAAATTTTTCACGTCCTAAATACCAAAGGGACTACAATTTTATTCATAATTAAGATGGTGGTTGTTAAGACGTTATAGTTAGATACTCATTTCGTTTGTTTCTCTCTGAACTTCAGAAATTGCCATACAATCTATAACTGTTAAGCTCTGCTGTGAACCACTTTAAATGATTAAAATTTTATGTTCATGAGCTCTTTTAAAAATTGTATTTTAAAAGAAGAGTGCTGTGCATTCATTACATAAAAGTCACCAGGACTTTTGTTGATTGGGGGAGAAAAACATTCAAAGGAGAATCAAAGTGGGGAAGATATTTCCAGAAATGAACGTTGCCCCCAAAGCACGTTGGTACTTAAGATCAGCCATTCCGAATCAGTATTTATGTAGCTTTCTGGCACAGCTCCATCAACTTTCATGCATCTCTACAGTGTTTCTGAGCAGACTGACATATATTTTGTTTACTGACAGCAACTAAAAGCTCTATGTAGGATCATAAATAAAGAAGATCATGTTTAAAAATCACTAATATCATTTTAAAAGGTAGTGCAGGCTTGTGTTTTGGCCCCTGTTTAGCTGTGTTAGGCCTATGAATGACAGCCTCCCTGCTTGAAGCACACAGAAAGCACAGCCTTCCTCATTCACTGACAGGACTGTGGCCTTTTCACACGTTCCTTCCACAGCAGTGTTTGTCCCCAAACACTGGAACTCGACACAATGGCATTCCTACTTCAACACCCCCACCAACAGCACCGCTACATTACAAGAATGCTAATGAGATGGAACAGGCCCTATCTAGGAAAGTGTTAACTGCATTTTGCAGGGACCAGTTCCTGCGACTTCGAAAATTACCAATTAAATAGATTCTGCTTAGCTCTGAGCAATTTCCAAGCTGTTTCCACTTTTAAGGAAATACATGCGATAAATGTAAGAGTAAGTGACCTTAAGTTGTCCTAAGTATAATATCTCATTTTATATACGGAAATCTGTATATATTTGTGCCCACACTAATGTAGTGGGCTTAATTCAGATACATGCTATAATAGCCAAGTTAAAGTTAAAAATTGAAAAATGAATACATTCTTAAACTTAAAACCAGTAGTTCTGACTTTTCTTTTAAAATGATATGATCAGTTTACTTAAAAAAAAAATTTCCTGCGGGAATTCCAAAACATCAACTCAAAGTCTACAATCCTTTGACAGGATCCCAGCAAAACAATTTTGTTTTTATATATGTTTATTCTGTGGAATAAACAGAAATGATCCTAAGAGTTCATATAGTCCCGTAATTTATATGCTTAGATTTGTTAAGGGAATAGAAATCATCATCCATCTCCATTTTACCTACCTAATGATTCCTTAACACAATCTTATATAAAGCTAAATAGAAAAGGGTGTCCCTAAGGTCAAACGAAGTAAATGCAGTTCACATAAAGTTCATTAATGCAGAGAAGGCTATTTCCTGAGTCTTACTCACAAATAAAGCTATTGCTAGGTTTAACACTTAACCACTGATGACCTGATAATGGTACCACTACAGCAAATTGCAAAAATGTTAAATTAATTTATGATGTAACAATACAAAAGAGACTCAAGGATACATATAATTGAGAATATCTGAAAGAAATAGATATTTGCATGAAATGCATACTATGCGAATTTCTATTTATTTTTCTTCATTTTTATATTTTAGAAAAAAAACTTAAACAAGTGTCACGTTAAAACTGCTGAGTGCAAAGCTTTAAGTCATAACAACTTAGCAAAAAAAAAAGGTTTACTTAGGAATGACAAAGAGCCTAGACTTTTAAATATTTCTAAATTTGGGATAATGTTGATGATATAGACAATTTCAGAGATGCTAAAAATGTTAATTTTTGTTCATATTTACATGTAATACTTATTTTAATAAAATAAACTTTTCATCAATTTTGAGTCATAAAGAAACTTTCAAATTCAAAGCGGTAATTCCTAAAGCATTTTCTTTTCTCACAATACACAGAACTCTTCAATCTAATACAACTGTTTATCTCTATTTAAATTTTAAATAAAGACGATGGAAGAAAAAAAAATACACCATTACTACTTCCTGAGCTGTTTCTTATCTCTAACATTATCACTTTTAATAAAATCTAGAAAATGTTTACATTTCTTTTAGATTTTATGTAAACAGTGCTTTTCTTACATTGGAGAATGGTCTCATGTTTTCTTTAACATTAAACAATTTTAAACTGTCTAATAAGTAGAATCAAACCGTTTAATACCAAACAAATTATTGTAATTAAATTGGTCACAATCCATTTGATAATATCATTGTATCTTAAAAATTAAACAATATTTCAATTAAAGTAATTTAATCTAAACACAATAAAATATTTTATACCAGTTTTATATATATATATATATATATATATATCAGCTTAATAAAGAATATTCAAAAATAAGATTGGGTTTTTATTTTTTCATATTATTATAAATAGCCTTATTTACAATAATTATTAATCTCACTTACGGATTCACTGAATTAATTAACTAAGCAAACCAATCGCACTTTGAGAATAAAAGTTTCTCACGGGAATATGTTTCTTTCTAGTTCTGGATACCTTAGTTCAAGAATTTCCTCCAGTCAATGCAAGTTGTTCTTTTCCAAACTAGACAGCAGGAGGTGCTGTGTGAACACTCAGACTGAATCCCATTCCCATTTCCCCTCCTCCTCCTTTCTCTCTCCCCTCAACACAAAGAATAATAGCATGATGCTTTCAAAATATTCATTTTTCAGCAGCCTGTGGCCTGAGATAATGAGCCCAGTTCTAAACTGAAACCTCCCAGTTAGAAATGTAAAACCTAGTCCTTATTTAACGTGGTAAAATTGTATGCTTAAGACCAAGGGCAAAGGGGACTCTAAAACTGTGGCAACTCCATTTTTATTTTATAAATGCCATCAGTCATTCTGCTTTACAATATGAATTCTACTTTAAAATAAATCGAAGTCCCTATAAGTAGTTATAAAAATATCAAAGTCTTTACACACACAGACACACACACACACTCACAACTATGGAATGGATACTCAGAAATGAAGGGACAAAATCTACCTGAACCTAATTCAAATACATTACTTCAATTTCTATACTTTTAGGTCCAGAAACATACAAATTAAATAAGCATAAATGAGGTAAGTTACTCTTGACATGAAATTAATTCACAATTTCATTTCCCAGAATACAATCAGTTATATTTTAGCTTGCTTCTACAATAGCAATTCTGATTTCATACTGGAAAACAGAAAAATAGAAGACTGAACATTTCAACCTTCAAATGCCTTAGGACCTTTTTATTTTCTTATTTAAAGTAATTGTCTATAGAATTTCCACATAAGAAGCTGCCTTTGCTTTGCACAGTATGTAGCAAGAAAAGATGAGACATGACATCCCATACCAAAAGACAGAGACAATTAGCCCCATTATTGTTGGCTTTGAGATTACAGAAGAAGCATTTTGGCTCCCTAACGGGCCCTGAGCTCACAAAATACATGTCACAGTTCTTTGATGACATGATGCCAATCATTGCCTCTATACAACCAAGTACATTTTAAAACACATAATAAAGCAGTTTTTAAAGAGGGATGACTCACCTGCTTATAATATTTTTTTGCAGACTTTAAGCGTTGGTCCAAGGCCAAAAGAACTCCTTGGATGTACATCTTAGCTCCTGAGGGGCTGAAACCTTCTCCTTTAGAGACCCAAACAGGTCCCCGCAAAGGTGTGATGGAATTTTGCAGGCATTTTTCAAGCAGAGGAACTATGCGAGAAAATAAGGGAAAATAAAATTCTTTTGACCTGACTGCAATAGACTGTCTGGAACACAGCCCCAATACCAGAGCTAACTCTTAACATCTATTATTTATATCTGACCTAGGTTAAGTCTTAGAGAGGCAATTCCTGCATTACTAGTGGCCACCATGAAAGATGTATTTATATTGAGACACCCCCCCACACCCCTATGCAGGACTCATAAGCTTTGTGAGCACACCTGAATAGTTCTGAAGTGTGCCTAACTAGCTGCACAGTGTCATGGTGTGCACTGATTGCCTTATCTTCTCATTTATCACAGATGAGTTGGAACCAGCCTTGCTGAAATCTACTTGCATTGTCCTGATAAAACTGTAAGATCCATGTTGTTTCTGTAGATAGCCTCCCGTAGAGGAGTCTCTAAAACATCACCTCTGGAAATTATTCATGAAATATAATCCACACCTTTATAAGCTATCCTACTCCAGTCTTCATTGCTGTTGCTTAAATAACCCATAAAACAGGGTGGCAAGGCTGTTTAAAAGTAAAGGGGGAGAATCTTAAGCGTGCATTTGATCATGCCTTTTGGTTTTGAAGTTTCTGGGAGATAAGCTAGTCAAAGATTTAGGAATGTTGTTCCAGTATGTGCTTTGTAAACAGAGAGAGGATATTTACTTGTGGGCCTGTATTGCAACATCCATATGGACTTGACAGACATGTTTATACACTTTTTCACACGATTAGCTTATGAAGTCTTTCTAGTGTAAAATAGTCAAATAACATGGCAGCTAGCTAACATTTTTCAAGATTTCATTTCCCTTCGAAAAGCCAGAAATAAAGAAATAAAAAAATATTTTAGGCACCTTTGGGAACCCAGAGAAATGAAAGAATATCATTTGTTTTAGTTGGTCATTACTTAAGCGTATACATGTGACACAACATAAACATTTAAAATAACTACATGGCTTGGTTACCTTATTCTGATACATATTATTGCTTAAAAAAAAAAAGAAAAAAGAAATGAAATAGATCACCAGCAAAGAAGATAGGTCCGTGTCATTGGTTATGTTATATGTTGCATATTTTATGCAGAGAAGCCTAGTGCAGCAATCTGGAAATTGAATTACAATTAGGTTCAGCTGAGCTGCTGAGCTGCTGAGTTATGCAAATAGCCTTTGCTATTGGTATTCTGCTGAATTTTGCTCTTAGTAAAAAAGTTATGCATTTTACAGCAGTAAGTTCTGCAACTCTCTACCAAAGCACAATTTAAATTCTTTCTAATACGTTCAACACTGAGGAGGACACTGGAAAGAGAGTTTAAAATTTTCTAAGACTACTATAAATAAAGTTAAAAGGAAATTATGACCCCATGACTAGACATCTTCAGATGTAAGCATGAAATGCACTCACCCAGCCTAAAAATAAATTCCTAAAATTCACACATCAAAACTGCTTTTATACTCTTTGAGCAACAGCTTTTCTCCATAAATTTTATCTTCACAAATACCTCAAACTTAAAAAAATGCATATAAGATCACATATATTATAAAAGAAATAAAAAGTAAGTGAGAAACTTATTTTCAGAATTGTAACTCCTTAATCTTTAAAAAAAATGTATATTATAAATCAATCCTGATAATAATTCTTCCAAAAAAATCTTAGCTTAAGAATCATCAGTGCTTTTAGTTAACCACTACAACATTCATCTATTACTATGTATTAGATTTTAATTTGTACACTTTTAATTGCTACACTCATTGAATCGAGCACAATTTTGAACGTAGAGAGGCATTACATAAATAGCTGTTAAATTGAAATTAAGTTAAATAATTTGAGAAATAGATAATAAACTTGAATGATTTACATCCTAGATTTAATCTTGAATTTGAACCTGAGAAAATTTTATTAGATTCTATAGTCTTGTAGCCTTCTTCATATACGCTTGTCACAGAATAACTTTCAAATTCTTTATGTCAGTGCAACGCAAGTCCAAAGAAAAATTTCATAAATCTTCTAACACAAAACTATTTTTTTCAGAGTTTGTGCCCTCCATAAGAATTTAAGAAAAAATACAGCTTAGAAAAAAAAATCACATAAATTATATCAAAATGCAAGCTGTGTCAGAACTGATACTGGATGGAATAGCTCCCATGCTCCCCATGATTTATGTAATTAGGAATACTATGGAAACCAGAAACAGCAAAGCAAAGAAAGCAGTATTCACAAGCAGGTTTTATAAGGGGCTTCAGAATCTGCTCTGAACTTGTTGAATAACCTGCTCAGTATTCCAGAATCTCCCTGCTGGAAGCAAGGTCCTCATTATAACCACGAGTGCTAATAAAGGTTAGCCTCTGAACTAGGGATTAGAAAGCTCTTTCTTTTTGGAAGCTGCAAACTAGTAACTTTGATGATCTTTTTGAAAAGGGAGACAAAGCACACTCCAAGAACAAACAATGTTTCCACTAACTAGGAAGGTACAGAAAACATAAGAAAATGATATGCCTAAGTACTCAGAAAGGAAGTATAAATCATCTTAATGTATTGAAAAAATTTGAAAAAAATAAAATGTATTAATCATTTAGAATTAAAGAACTCTCCATAAAAAAGAAGTATTGGCCTAACATGATAATGACAAAAGATAATAGAAAAATTGATTTAAAAAAAAAAAAGAAGTCACTTGACTTTTCAACCTCAACGATAGATTTTAACGAGTGTGAATTATTTTGGAAGCGTTTTAGTGGCTATTCATAATATTCTATACCAAAGAAAACTCGTAAGTGTTCTTATCCAATGGGTTTCCCTCTTTTATGTAGAGTTCTCCTTTTCTCTGTTTCTGAAGCAAAACTTTCTGAACTGTTAAAGAAGACTATTGCATAAAGATGTGCAAGAAATAAGGGCAATGATTTAGAAAGAATAGACACTTTTCAGCCTTGGAAAGAGTATATACCTCAATGTTACTATGAGCTAGCAAAGCCCACCATAAACACTTAGTGAAAAATAATATGTCTTTCCCAGGGAACGAACTTCAGGATATTATTTTGTGTATCCTTCCAAACCGTGAGCTTCTCTTTCAAACTGCTGTTTAGAAATATTGCCTCATTTAAGGTTAGCTGGCTCCTATTATCCTATGTTCCTTTAATATTTGTTTGCATTGCTATATACAGCATTTTTTCTTATGTTTGAGGCTTTTATGATGGGCGTTCTAGCTATTTTCCCCTATTTACATGCTTGTAACAAGAATGTTGCTTTTCTGCAATTTTAAATATTCTCATTAAGCAAGACCTCAACATTTTTATTAGATAAATGGTTTGGGAATTAATCATTCCTTAAATTTATCAATATGCATAGATCAGTCAAATGTGATCATCCCATTGGGATCGTTTCCACCCCTGGAAAGGTGAAAAGTTATATGGAAGATCGCTTTTGATCCATTTTGTTTATTCTCGAATTATAACCATGGGGCAAATTAAATTAATCCAGTAGTCCAATGGGTTTGGAGTATAGACTGAGGATGCTGGGTAAAGAGATCATGTGACCAAAAAGAGTAACTTCACCAGATAGAGTAGTACTGAGCATCATGGGTAAATAGAGCATATGATTAAAGTAGTAGCTATATCAATTTCATAACTATCAATGGATACTTTTCTCATTCATGCTGTACCATTTCATTTGTATTTCTTCCTCCTTTTTTCCACCTGTTATATTCTTGTACTTCAAGGCTCATATCAAAAGTGACGTCCACTGGCAAAATATCCCATTATTTAGGCACAATTAATAGCTACTTCCTCTAAATTTCCCAGAGCTTTGTTTGTACCTTTGTTTTTCCCTTACTGATCTGTATTAGTCCTTATCTTCTTCCCTCCTGCTTCCATCCTCCAGTAAATCATATACCCTTTGGGGTTTGAGGTTATGAGGTTTTTCATTTGGTAAAAGCAGGGCTCAATAAATGATTACTGGATGAATAAAAAGCAATTCAGATATACTGTGGAAGGTGTTTTAGGTTAGTTTTAGGACTATGAATCCAACTATACACAATCACTTCGAATCTGTAACTTTCTATGACCTAATGAAAATTTGATCAAAATTTAGTAAATATAAATATACCAGAATTTTGAAGCACATTTAGTTTTTTTAATCTTCCATGTAAAATTACTTTGAAGAGGAAAAGGAAAATAAATATAAACAGAAAACAATTTGGTAATGAAGCATTAACTAGACAGGTGAAGCCCAGAGGTGGGTATTTTAAAAGTCCTTGGAAAATCCTTATGTGCTTTATCCTACCCTGTCATACATCATGTTATGATGGGAAAAGACCACAATGGAACATAAATAACAGAATTAATGTTAGATAAAGGTCAAAATAACTATTTTAAGTAATAAAGGTAATTTTCTCTAAGAACTCCAAACACAATGAGTTCAAATGCTATTCATAAGAAAAACTCTTCAGCCTTCCAGAGGACTTTACATTACAACCACTTCATCACTGATAAGAAGCTTGAATTTATGTGGATTTAGGATGGGGGCAGCACAATGATTTTGACAAGGCCCAAAATCCCTCTAAAGAGAAACTCTCTAAAGTGAATGGAACTGACCAAGTACATATAGACTGGAATGACCTGTCGGGTTCCATATCTAGGGAATGTGCATCTCTCTCCAAAAGCAAATCTCACATTAAAAAAGACACTTTGGATACCGCATTTGAATCAACTATGGAAAGCGAAAAAAGATGATTTTTTAATTCATAGAGTTCCAAAAAGCACTGGAAATAGTCAAAGGCTTTAATAACCTGCTTCCAGTTACACATTAAAATTCATGCCAAGTAAATATCCAGAATCATAATTTACATAACATTGTAATTTTCACATTTCAGTCAGAATACATGAGACTATGGGGGGGGGGGAAGAGCACTGTCCAGAGCATAAATACCTATAAAGAAACTTCTATATGGTCTTTGACAGCAGGTTTCAGATCTCAATCTTAAAAATAAACAGCTCTTGTTAGGAGGACATCATTTGGAAATTTCCCACCAATTCAATTGGAATTTACTTTTTATATGAAGTTGATCTAAAAAGTCTTTTTTGTATGAAACAAAGTATGTTCTTAAAAGATACTAAGATTTGAGTGTTACCCAATGGGGAAGTATGCCTGGAGGGAGTTTGAGCCAGTGCCTAGGTATGTGTGTATTTTAATGCTCCGAACCCAGCTTTAGATAATAGTTGGAAAGCTCTGAGTAACCAATAGACCCATTCAAAAGCAGGGTCTGCTGGGAAGATTGAATGATGGAGAGCATTCTCTCTCCTATGTTACTTGATTTATATCAGTATATGTTCACTCAAAAAAAAAGTAAACTAACAGCTGCTGTGTACTTTTGTTTGCATGCTATATGTCAAATCTTATTGTCCCTAAGGTACTTATGAGAAAAGATTTAGCAGTCATTTTCTTAAATACCAATGCCTACCCAAATTTGGGTTTTTCCTCTGCTGAACAAAATGACAAGCATACAATTGCTATACTTAGAGCAATCTTTCACAGCTGCTTTAGTTTTTCAGTGATCCTATTAAACTGACGGCACATTGCCTGTGGGGTCTACAGCGTTATAATGCTGCTGTAAGAGACATTGATTTGTATGATGTGATCAAACAGAACAGGGATGCATTGGGGAGAAGAATTTCATAGGTCACATTGTTTTTACCTGAGTAAAATTTAATTTAGACATCGTGACCTTTACAGAACACCTGGTTATTTTAATTGCTGATAGGTGGGTGAGCGTTGACATTGGGGCTGACAAAGTCGGAAATCTCAGGAAGTCCCCTCCATGTTGAAAATGCAGCCTGAGTCATGTTTTTTCTCGAACTGAACGAAGTAGCTGTGCATTAAATATGCTGGCACATCTTCTGCTTGAGCAAGTGGACCGAAATGGTGTGAATTGTTAATGCCTTGCTGCTTTGGTTCACGGCTTGTGATTGATCATTTGTAACTATATCTACTCCTTGTTCCATGAAATCAAGTATGGAGTAATGGGTTCATCAGATTTTGGGGTTAAATTGAGAGTGAAGAGGTACTGTGTGTGGAAATAAGAGTTGCCATGTTCAGGGCTGGCCTTGTAACAGCATGGAATCTAAAGGCGATATTCAAAACCACTTCACTCATCATACGCTTACTGATTCTGAATAGGGCCCATTTGCAGGGGACATTTGGTAGTTTTCCAATACGCTTTATGCCTCTTTCTACTTCCACCACCATGCACATCTTTTTTTCAGACACCCCCAGTCGCACATTGGTAGAACAGGTCAGCATACACAATTCATTTATTTAAATAACTTGATTTGTACAAGTAGAAATAAGCTGAGGTTCTATTGTCTAAGTCTTGTCTTTCCCCTCATCAAAAATAATAGTGTGTGAGTCTTTGAAAATACAAGTATTTTGTGAACTCAGTTTCTTGGGCATCTAAAACATTTGATATTTAGTAATAATGTAAAATAACTTAATTAAATTGGAATATGTACAACTTTAAAGTTGCTTAAAGAGATGTTGAGAATTAACTGTATCTGATCTAAGTTGATGTGGGTATGGTCTATACCACTACATAATCAATGAATATATATGACTTGCTTTGGGAAACTTTGAAGCTCTTTAAAATTTAAAATATTACCATAGAGTTACTTTTGGAAAGTACAATGCATGGAACAATAAAATCAACAAAAATTATAACTAGATGCCTTTAGAAATGTCACTATATAGTTGCTTGCTATAATAACTAACACATTTTTCACATTGTTATTTTTATTTTTATTACTATTCATAAAATCCTAACCCAAATGGTGTTAACTGAGACACCAATTAACTTTTGAACCAATTAACGTAGGAAAAGATGTAATAGAAAATATAGTAAAACTTAGGAATAAAATCAAATATGCAAAGCACTGGTGAGTACATATGTCAGTAACATTCAAAAGCAATCAAACTGTAAGGTGTCTCAAAATTCTACCATTATGTTGTAAAGTCACAGCTAATACAAATCTTAAGAATACAGTTGGATCCTTTTCTTTTTCTTTCTTTTTTTTTTTTTTGAGTCTCAAAAGCAAGGATAATGATAATACCTGGCACACACATATCTAATTCAGACAGACCTAGGAGTTAGATGATGTAGGTGAAGCTGTTTTGGTATCCTTGGATGAAAATGCTAAGTCAATATATTACTTACATTTAAACATTTTATTTAGGATATAAAATATATGTCATGAAAAAGTTATATTTTAAACGTGATAAACTAAAAATTCTTAATAGTTTGAACAATTACAATGTCCCTTTTGACTTCTATTTCTCCACGTTTGTTTCACAAAAGTAGAATCTTCTATTATTAGCATTTTACATATTTTTGTCTACTATTTCATCTTTCTTCTAAAAAGTCTTAGGAGGAAGAAACCCAATCTCTGCTGAGTCATGTTCTTTTACATGAAGAACTTTCTTTTAAAAATTATTTTATAGGGACCGGCCGAGTAACGCATTGGTTAAGAGCTGGCTTGGGACGCCAGAGGACCCCAGTTCGGATCCTACATATGAGGGCCAGTGACACTGCCCTCTACAGCTAAGATGCTGAACAACAGCTCAACCTGGAGCTGGGTTGACATGAGTCGCAGGCGATGGCGTAGGCTGCAGTCCCTGTGGCAGTGGGTTGCCATGGGCTACCGTGTGTAGCCAGCAGCCACTGTGAGCAGCCATCCAGAAGCCGGGGACTGATCTGCCTCGCCCAGGAAGAGCGCAATGATGGTGCCAACTTGGGCCAGTGAGGCGACGTCCTCCACAACTAGACTGAAGACAAAAGGACAGCAACTTGTCTGTTCCCCTTCCCCCAATTCCCCAATAAAAATCTTTAAAAAAATTATTTTATAACAGGTAGTAACAATTAGGTTATTTGTTTTCATTGGCAATTATGCTTGCTGTAATAATGAACTTCCAGGACCATGGATAAGTCATTAGAGTCAGAGTAAAATTTTTGGTGTTAGAGTTCAAACACTGAGAAATAAGGGATATAAAAACCAGAAACTAGAAAGACAAACTCAAGGAGAATAGGGAAAGAGCAAGGTCTTGGTTCCAAAACTTACATAAATCCTGAAGCAAGTTTAGCCCAACAAAACCTAGGAATGATGATCACATCTTCATGAATATAAAAAAGAATCTATGTTTTAAAGACTTTAAAAAGGGAATGTCTGACATCTATTAAAGAGTCTGTGAGCAGTTTAGACTGTTCTGTGAATGTTCGTATCACACAGCTCTGCATTCACATATGTAATAAAAGACGACAGTGATGCAATTATAATGGGATTCTCCAACTGCCACTAAAAATCTTTTTTATAACCAAGCATTAACAAAATTCTTAATATTATTTATAGGTAAACAGTAGAAATATAAATCAGTGATTACTTAGCACTTTCTGTTTTTATCCAAGCAACAAGGGTAGCTAAAGTCTGATGAGTAGGAGTCACTAAGAGACACTGAGGTCCATGTTTAAGGAACCATGGGACCAAGGCAAGGTCCCAGGGGGCACAGTCCCCAGGAAGATCTGAAGACCGCCTGCGCAGCATCTTTCCTACACAGAAGTGCTCTTCACTGTCTGCCTCTGCATATGTCAATTTGCCCTGGAGAGAATTTAAGGGTTGACTAATAAATACAAGGACTTGGCATGGCTCCTCAGCAAGAAACGTAAGTTTTTACATTTCCTAAAATTTGAGGAATAAAAGTACATGGGAAAGGGACTCAAAGATTGAAGGGAGGCAAATATACTTAATTTTAAAGAAGATATTTATCCATAAGTTTGATCTTATTCCCTGGAAAGTTCTGGAACAGATTATAACATGAATGGTTTGTGAACTCTTAGAAAAATGAACAGTAATCATTGGGGCCCAATATGGGATCATTTATATATTAAAGTAATATTTAATGAGCAGAGAGGGAGACTCTTGGGAAAATTCCCTACATGAGTCTTGAGATCTCCAATACCAGCATATAATCATTATCGTTCCCAGTGGGAAGCAGGTACCAATAGAATGTGGCTAACTAACATCTATTGTCCTCAAGCAAGGTATTTGTATGCTCCTTCCCAGATAAACAGACATATCTACAACAAGGTAGAAGAACATTTGAGTTCTGCAAACCTCCTCTAGAATTTATGATTGCTTACTTTATAATGTTTCTATTTAGAAATGATAGAGAAACATATCACTCAGTAACCAAAACAAGGCAAAAGAAAGTTATGACTGGATGCTGTCCTGGAAAAATAAATCAGAATATGTGCGCGCGCGCGTGCGCACACACACACACACACACACACACACACACACACACACAGAGTTGTCCCCACATGGGGCTAAACTGCAGGCCATAGGCTATATACCCTTTTGAGTTACCCTACCTTAGCTAAGAAAGCAATGCCATTTCAAGGGCGCATTTGAACCATTACAGAATCCCACGTTAATCAAAGCAAGAGCAATAAATGGAATAAATGGCAGGTACTAAGCATTTTTAGGGTATAAAAGGAGGGAGCATTTTGACTAAACTCTCTCGCAGTGTTCTGAATTGTCCACTTACATCAAAAGGAATCAAAGCACAGTGCTTAATCTTTGGATGACAGATAAATATCTGAAAAAATTTTGGCAGGCTAAACTACAAAATAAACACTTTATAATTAGAAATTTAGTAGGAATTGATATATACAGTTCTGTTCTCACATCAAAAAAAATCAGCAATACAAGTACAGAATAAGGAAGAAGTAGTTTAAAAGCAAATTGTGACCAAAATTTGGGGAGTTTTAGTTGACTTTAAATTCAATATAGGCTAACAATATGATGTGTCTAATAGAAATAATAATGCAATTGTAAGTTATATAATGACCTGGAAAAAGAAAGAGGAAGTGGGGCTGCTTTACTTGTCATTGATTGACTTGGAAAATTGTGTACAATGTGAGGTCCCACAAAGAAACATAAAAAAAAACTAAACAGAACAGAAAAAGAGGGACCAGGTGATGATGGTCCATGTTTAGCTAGAGAGGCTAAAGATATATAACCTGGAAAAGATTTAAATCATACATGTTCAACTATTTGAAAAGCAGTCATAGACTCAGAATTAATTTGTATTATATAACTCCAGAAGGCAAAATCAAGACAAATGGCAAATGTTTAAAAAAAACAGAGTTCAGTTGGCTATTATGTTTTTAAATGAAACAAGCAATGACTGGATGAACATTTGTTGGGGCTAATTAAGAGGGGATGCATGACAGAGATATTTTGGGTATGACCAAAGACCCTTCTGATGCTGCGATCCAAAATCAATCAATCAAACACAATTCTGAAGTAGATATCAAAAAGATAGTCATTATCATTTGTTTTTATGATGCCCTATGCATATGAGAATAAATGAGAATCTTCAAGCTTTCCAAGTTCTATGGAATATGGCAAAATACTACTCTAAGTGGCTGGTGAATCATTAAGTGACATTAAGTTAATAGTGGGCAATTCAATGCAAATTCAGTTTGACAAGAAATTTCTTGATTTTTAATTCATTCATTCATTACAAAAGTATTTTTCATCACATGATATGTTACAACACTTAACAAAGATTATGCTTAAAAATTGTATATATGAATATTAATTTTTTGTGGGTTTATTATATGCCTAGTCCACATGGTAGATATTAGGAGATTTTTGGAGGTTTTTTTTTTTTAAGTATGAGAACAAAATCTCCCTTTAGTTAGAGATAAGCCTTATGCATAAAACAGAGATAATATATAAACAAATGTTATGACATATGGTACAGGTATGTGATATCAAAAAAAGTTATGAAAATGAAGTATTAGTAAACAAAATAGGGTTGAAGAAATATTTAAAACTTTCAAGCTGATACTTGCTTGAAGCTTAGTGACAGACCCAGAGTCAGAGGGTCAGCTAGCCCATCCCTGAATTCCTGACCCCCCAAAATTGTGAAATATTTGTTGTTTTAAGTTGCTAAATTTGGGGGGAATTAGCTACCCAGCAATTGATAACAAATACAGATTTTGGATAGCAGATAGTGTAGTGTATTCCATTATTATTCAAAATATTTGCTGCCCTTCCCAAGAGGAAAATCCTACCTCCCATCTTATTCATGTCAAGCTTCTCCATTTGCCTGCCAATGTCTTACTCTGTGAAAGGATGATACAGCCCCACACTGTTGAATGACAGAGATGGCATGTGACCTGCTTTGACATAAGCTAGAGCAGGTGTACTCAACCCACAGTGGCTTGTACAATAAGTGAAAATAGGCCTCTGTATGAACCACTGAGAGTTTCAGTCACCTGTTAGTTACCATAAAATAATATACTATATCCTGAGCAACTGCTCACCTTTGAAGAGACGGAGAAAGGAAAGATCATTGAGTGGGCATCAAATAGCCTAAGCAAAGGCAGGAATCTGGGCACTGCAGGAGTGACTGACGGCCCAAGACGTGGAAGGGACTGCGCTCGCTGCCACCAAGGGGCATGCTGGGAAGTCGTGAGATGTGGGTGACGAAGCTGAATTAGGTAGGATAAGACTAATAATGGAGGCTCTTGATTGTCAGAATACAGAGTGTGAAGGACGTCCTGATAAGTAAAGTTCTGAGAAAAAAATTACAGCATATTTCAGGAAGATTATTCTCTGGCAACATAAAGGATTAAGAGGTAGGCATAAAATTTAGCTAACTAGTGAATAAAGATACTGTGATAATATTTATGAGTATGAATAGCTAACTGTATTTGGTATCTATTGCTCCAATAATGCTGCATAACAAACCACTTCCAAACTCAGTGGCATAAAACAATAAGCATTCATTTAGCTCATGAGTCTGCAAATTAGCTGGGCGGTGCTGCTGATCTCGTCTGGGCTTGCTCACAGCTCACATGGCTTGGCATCAGCTGGCTATCAGCTGATCTAGGATGACCTTGGCTGGAGCGATGGGGGCAAATCAGTTTAGCTCCACTTCTCTTTTCTTAAAAAATCATTTATTTAGGTAAAATTCACATAATATAAAATCAACCATTTTAAAGTGAACAACTCAGTGGCATTTAGTACATTCTCAATGTACAACCATCACCTCTATCCAGTTCCAAAATATTTCCAAAGTAAAACCCCTTACATATTAAGCAATTTCTCCTCAAATTTCCCTCTCCTCCCAGACCCTGGCAAACACCAATCTGCATTCTGTCTCTATGGAATCTATTTGGCATATTTCACATAAATGGAATCATACAATATGTTGCCTTTTATATCTGGCTTCTTGCACTTAGCATATTTTCGAGGTTCATTTCAAGGTTCATTGAAGCATTACCAGTACTTCATTCCTTTTCATGGCTGAATAACATTCCATTGTATATATAGACAATGTGTGTTTCTATTGTCATCTTTCCACTGATATTTGGTTTCTACTTTTTGGATATTATCTATAATGCTGCTATAAATGTGTACATACATGTACTTGTTTTATTATTTGTTTTCTATTCTTTTGGGGGTATATTCCTAGGAGTGGAGCTATAGGGCCATGTGTTTATCTTTATCTATATTTATCCATTGGAAGAACCACCAAATTGTTTCCAAACTGGCCGCACCATTTTACATTCCCACAAGCAACACACACGTAATTTTGGACAGCAAATGACACAAAAAATTGAGTCTTATGGAGGGGCCTTGACTCGGTGGCTTCATACTCAGATGGTGCTTTAATATGCAAGGACTCTGTGAGTCTTTTGTTTGTTTCTTTTTAATGCTGGTGGTGTCTGGCAGCTTATATGGAGTCATGCAGATGAACTGACCATTCTGAAGTTGTATTCTTACCGAAGATCTTGTACATAAAGAATAGGGATGTTGCCCTGAAATTTCATAATAGGTAAGTGCTGTGTGTAAATTTGAACTTCATGGGTCACAACTAAATGCAGCTGGGACTGTTTTCTAATAGTCGTGGCCTTCAGAAACTGCCAGCCAGGGAGGACTGGATGATGGCTTTAGTACACTGAGAAGGGATAAGGAGGCCCTAGCTCCCCTAGCTGCTCATGCAGGCTGCTGCAGCTTACTCTTAAACCATGCCGTTGAACTTCACCTGATACTGAAGGCAAGTATGAGACTGACATGAGATCATTCTAGGCATTGAAAGGTAGGACAATATTGGCTGCTTTTCTGTGTTTTGTAGCCAAATCTGCAGGCCAGGACTTAGAAGTATGATGAAATCTGAGTTCTACATGTGCTGCTGTGAAGTTCTATCTTTAAATTGTTAGTACCAGGCCAGACAGGCAGCACTAGATCCCCTGCCTCAAATTCCTGTCTTCATTATGTTAAAAGTTCATTCTGGGCCAACAAGGAACTGTGTATGAGCTAACCTTAGATTCACGGAGTGTGTCCACAGCCTTCTGAGTAACCTCCACCAGTCCAAATTGACTTTAAATTGACTTATCACATGAATTCTGACCATGGTTCTAAATTTCAGAAACCCAAACCACAGCTTCACCTACAAAATGGTCACAGATTTATTATATCCATCTTCATCAGTTAAGGTAGAGAAACAACTTGATGAAAGTATTACAAATCTAGGAATTGGATTTGCTAAAGGAATCAAGGAGAAAGTAAAGTAGTTTGAAAATATGCTTCCCTCTTACAGACTCATAGATATAGAGAACAAACTGATGGTCGCCAGAGGGAACATGGGTGAGAGGGGATGGGTGAAAAACATGAAGGGGAATAAGAGGTACAAAATTCATGATCCACTGCGGTATAATGTACAGCACAGGGAATATAGTCAATAGCATGGTAATAACTTTGTATGGTGGCAGTGATTACAAGGTTTATTGCAGTGAGATATATAAGTGTTGAATAACTGTTGTACACCTAAAACTCATATAATATTGTATGTCAACTATATTTTAATTTAAAAAATGTAATAAGATAAAGTGTTTCAATCTTATGATCAGAATAGAGCAGTGTATGCAGGAAAACCAATTAAAGACTGGCTTATTTAGCAGGAGGAGAAAAGAGATCTCCTTAGAATAAAGGTAAACATCTGATCTAAGCACACACACTTGACAGATACGAAAAAGAGAAACTGATATCCCTGAAGGCCAGGTGTAAGACTGCAGGAGATACATCCAAATCTCACTATTCTGAAAGAGGTAATTATTTAAAAAAGAAAAAATAGTTTAATTCTTACAAAATCAGAACCAGTAACTGGGGCCCCGTGAAACCTAACGGGAATAAAAATAAGATCTTGAAGAACAAATTCATAACAATCCCCCAGAGGACCCAGAATCCTGAATACTGTGAACAGGTGGCATTTATGTTACAGATAAATTAATAGTGAGAGCAAATGGGGAATCTCTTTCCTAGGATTGGATGATTATACAAAGAGTATACATAAAATCTGAACAAATTAGAGAGGGGATAGTAGGAAGATTAGAATAAAATACTAGGAAAAAGTATTTAGTGAACTCCAAAACTTCATGAGCCTAAGATTAAGAAAAGGCAAGGGCAAGATGAATTATATTACGAGGACCCAGGCAGAACAAGACTAGATCAAGCAATCCAGATCTAAATTAAATGTTAGATGGTGGGAAAATACATCCTGGGTATGGATATTTAACTCAGGGAGGTGAAAATGGATAAGGCTGGTTTGAACAAAGGATGCTATCGACAAACTTGGAACTTATTGACTTCAGATCTCTCACTATGAGAGAACCTGCAAAAAATATATATATCTAGAGGAATATGTTAGAAAACCACAAGTGTGGACCGGAAAGCAAAGGTAAAGTAAAAGAAAAAAAACATAAAGAACTCCACTGCAGCAGACAATGCAGCCCCTAGCATGTTAGAGAAGGGAATTTTTCTGAAAGGAACTGGAGTACAGTAGAGGCAAACCCTAGGGGCAAATCCTAAATCCTGCAGAAAAAGAGGGCAGAATTGTTAACTCAAGATCAGGAGCTCTCAAAAACTGAGGAAAGGCCACGTCTTCAGGAGGAAATGGCCCTGGTACTGGTTGTCACCCAGCATCTAAGAACACGAGCCTCAACTACATGGACAGTTAATTCAATTCAGGAATTCACCAAAAGTTATTCTCCAATTGGAACCGATTGGAGAGGAGGGGGAAGCTATGCCCATGAAGTAGGTTTCTTAGGCTCAAATAACTCCATAACCACAGGCTGTTAGAGCAGCCATTGTGACCCAGGAATGAAAATACTGCTCTCAAGACAAGGTGGGTGATATGCCACTAGACAGGGCCCGCGGGTGGCTCAACATGGGGTCCAGAAACAGAGGACTCGTAGGGAAAAGAACATTACGGTGTTTGGAATACTTTCCAAAGGGAAAAATCAGTACCGCAAACAAGTCTTTATGACTGGGTCTGTCACCAATGTAAATTTCCAAATATTGCAAAACTGCAGCACTCTCAGCACTCTCTTTGAGAATAATAAAAATAACAATAATAATAACAGCAATAATGATACTTATATAATGCTTACCAAGTGTTAGACACTTTTTCTAAGAACTTCACATACAACTCATTTAATCCTTACAATCCCTATTTTACAGATGAGAACACTGACTCTCAGAGACGCTAATTAACCTGCCTAAGGTCAGACAATATGTGGCATAACTGGAACTTGAACTCTGGCTCCGAAATCAGAGCACTTAACCAACACTTCATCAATTTTTCCCTCAAAATATTATAAATACATAATGCTAACATTAATGCCTTGATGGGAGATTGCTTCCCAAGTTATGGCACAGGTCATAGACCCTGCTCAACAGCATAACTCAACTGGCATCTTGGAAAAACTGACATAAAGGATGTTTTCTCTTCTTTGCCTTCCTTCCCTTAGTCTCTGCTACGGTCTTTGTCAATAGTTGCTCGGGTCTGGATCACACCAAACATAGGGTCCTGGAAACATTACTTTGTTTGGAATGGCTACATTAGAAATGGGATTGGCTGCTGTTCTGAATGTGCTGGGTATAGGGTCGATGTTGTGATTATCTTTGGGTTTAACTGGAAGAGGAGCGCATGATAAAGTTGGTGTAGACCCAACTCAACTTCTGAGGTCCTGAGGGAAGACACCCACAGCAGGAGCCCAGACGGTAGCTACTGGAGAAATTCCAGCTTCAAACCAGGCATCCAGAAGCCATCTGGCTGACATGGGGAGGAATGAAAATTAAAGAGGGCTTTATTTCTTTGAATTTTAACTTGAGCAGTTTGAACTTTTATTGGATTTTGAGTCACAAAGATAAGACTATTTGATTTTGGAATTCACTTTTGTGGGGACTTAAAAATTTTGTATATTAATTTCTTTGGGATTTTTATTCTCTGAATTTAATGTCCTCACAAAAAAATTGACAATGGGCAAGTTAACATTCAAATTCAGGGTATCTCTATGTTATTGGAATTCTGTGATTGAAACATGTTAATTCTGTCATTTAATCTCATTGCAGAATCTCTGAAGACCTTGTCAGAGAATACTCGTATATACCTATTTTGGTGGTGTTGCTAGGCATAATTTGGGGTGGGGAATGGGATAGGAAGTGAAAGTTCAGTGTTCCATTGGACTTGGAGCCAATTTAATTGACATACTATTCTAACTCTTTTCAGAATCTTCTAGGGAAAATTTCATACTACCCACCATCATCTAGAAGAATCCACAAGGAGCAGAGTTTGGCTATTGGAACAGCAGCTGCATAAAAGTCATAAGAGATTGAGGACCCACTTCCTTAAATGGGAGAATGACCCCTCTGGTTCACCATAATGTAATAATTAAACCAAAGTTAAGAAAACAAAAAGTTGAGCACTGTTAGAAGGAACGAGAGTGTTATTATACAACTCCATCAAAATCTGACACTACCCACATGTATTCTGCCACTGTTATGTACTTCTATAACACCAAGTAGCTCATATATGATTGGTAAATAAGGGAATGATGTCAGCACGATATGGAAATTTGGTTGGTGAATATGTGCTTTTTCCTAGGCAAAGGTGGCTAAGGGAGTAGGAGTAGAATTCTTTCCTTATACAGGAAAGAGAAAAATACCTTAGTTTGGCTGCTGCACTGGGGTTCTCTTCCCCGGCCAAGCATGACTCTGTGGGACTTTTGCTTCCTCCTATGATGTCCTTAAAAGAAGCCCCACTGGCTCAAACCTCCAGTAGATTTCCACCAGCATTGTCTCACACGCTATTGTTTTTGTACAGCTTTAATATCCTCTAAAGCAGCACTCTGAGGTGCCTACCTGGGCTGTTTACATTCTCTCCTAAGTTAATAATTATTATTTGTAGTTGGTATTCTGGTTTTAAAGGTGCATAGATTCTGAATGGTCTTCCTCAACCCTATTTTTCCCATAACCCCGTTATGTTGGTGGGCATGAATTGCAGAATGCATTCTTCATGCATATATTATGTCCTAGCAGAAATGCTGTGCTAGCATGTGGACCATACATAGGAACATAGCGCTTTCACACAGTGGGTAGTTGTTGTCTATAGAAAGAATAGATCTACACAGGAGCCACACAAAGAACTTCTCCACATGTAACAATATAAGTTTCTTTGTTAAAATCTTCTATGGTTTAGAAATCTAAAAGCACAAGCAATTTGCAAATCCTATGGGTTTTTAAAGGTCTTACTAGACTTGATAAAGTAAAAGTAGTTTAATGTCATGCCATGTGCTCATTTCTCATGGCACACGAGGAAAACTTGAAAGTCTATCTAATTTGGAAAAAGAAGCAACAGATAGAAGAAGATATTTTATTTTATGTGTCTGTTACTTTCAGTCCTTGGTATAATTACACTATGCTTAAAAATAAAAAGTAATTGCTATGATTTTAACATTAGACAATTTTAAATGACTTTTTCTGATCTGATACAGAGCAAACAAGCAAGTAAAAAAAAAGTATACATTAAATCAGAGTATTAGCATTTATTTATTTAAATGAAAAGATAACTTTCACATAACACTTGACCTTTCCCAAGTTGAAGTTCAGAAGACCATCAAACATAAAAATTTAGGGACCTCAATCACTTGATGCAAAAAATCATACCAACAAACAAAGAAAAAAGTATTATAAAAACCTAATGTTAAGTGATTAGGGTGCTACAAACTGTTCCTCAAATAGGGATTATCTTCTTTAAGTGTTTTAAGTCCAGTGAACTTGATATGCTTCTACATGTTAGTAGTTGCACAGGCTAATTTCAGCTGGCATAAGCTTTTATAACTATGCAAAAACACAGGGCAAGGCATGCATTAAAATGTGATAATAGCACACTTCTGGGACACGTGAAGCAGGAGGTATGAATTCGAATGCCTCCGGCATCCATGAAATATCACCCCTCAGAGTCAGGGATTTTCTGTTTTAATAAGTAATTCTGTTACATCACCTTTGGGAAGGGGAAAAAAATCAACTTTCTAAATATAAATCTTCCATCTTAACGAGGGTTCCTTATAGTTTTGATTCCAGCAATGTACTCAAATCTAAAATGACAGGTGAGCTGGAAATAATTCAAAGCCAGATTGGGTCTTAAGAAAATGTGTAATTAATTGTATTAATGCAAGCTTAAGAGTGATGATAAAATATTGTTTATCACATAGGAAGTTTTAGCCCGCGTGATGATGGAGAGGAAAAAAATGCAAAAAAGAAGAAATCAACTTCAATAATGATACTTTGCCCACTCCCCAAAAAAAAACCATTGGGAAAGATTCCCTGTATTACATATGTCTTACGGGTAAATAACTAATGCTTCTAGAATAGATAATGGGTAAGCATCTACAAGTGCTTTGGAATCTTCAGATAAAAATTCCTAATAAAATTAAAGATAATTATCATATCTAATACAAATATGAGAAATGACCAAGAAAGATAGATTTATTTTCTAAATGCACACACATATAATCCTTAGCAATAAGATATAAGAGTTATAAACAGTACATATCAAAATATCACACTGGTCACTCAATAGTATTAATTAAGGATGATAAAGCCAGGAAAGTTTGCTTTTATAGAGTACAAGCAAGGATATTAGAAACAAATGGCAGTGTCCAGTATGGCCATATCCTAAAATCACTTAGAATTGTCTGGGATCTAGTCTTGCAGTTAAAGTAGGCCACTTTATATTTTGTCCCTCTTCAGGCATATGGAATAAAGTTTTAGATGAAGTGATAGGCCCATAACAGTAGCACATTTAATAGTGCTAGCACTATTAAAATAATAGTAATTACTACTAAAATAAAAAAATAAAAAGTAATTTTTTAAAAAAGTAAAGTAATAGTAGCAATTACTACTAATAGCTCAAATGTGGAATTCATGGTATTTTTGTTTTCAGAGACTAGCAAATCAGTGCCTTTAGAAATAGACGAAGGTCTCATATTTTGACAAGGACACACATTAAAATTGTTTGTTTTTAACGATTTTTTTAATTGGGGAATTGGGGGATGAGAACAGTGCTGGGGTATTGGGGAAGGGGAACAGACAAGTTGCTGTCGTTTTGTTCTTCAGTCTAGTTGTGGAGGACATTGCTTCACTGGCCCAAGTTG
>NW_017731495.1:66147-78682 GCF_001890085.2 Hipposideros armiger | reverse complement strand
GGTTGAGCTGTTGTTCAGCATCTTAGCTGTGGAGGGCAGTGTCACTGGCCCTCATATGTGGGATCCGAACCGGGGCCCTCTGGCGTCCCAAGTCAGTTCTTAACCATCGCGCCACTCGGCTGGCCTCACAATAAAATTGTTTTAAAGCACATATTATAACTTTTGAAAAACTTCTAGAAGTTAACCAAAACATTTCTTAAAGATTTTTATTAAATTATAGCTAACATACAATATTATATTATAACCAAGGCATTTTAAAATCTCTGAGCATATACAGTAGCACAACTTCTCATTTTTTCAATTACTTTTGTTTATTAAGTATGGCTTACTAAGGTTAAAATACCCACCAATTTTTGGAAAAACCTAAGCTTGCTCTGTGCTGTACACTGAATGTTTGTGTCCCCCCAAATTCATGTTAAAACCTAATCCTAGTGACAAAATGATTTCATTATGTGTGTAATCTAAAGAATAAAATAAACACAAAATAGAAACAAATGCATAGATACTGAGAACATTTGGATGGTTGCCAGATGGGGGGGGGGTGATGTGGGTGGAAAAAAGGGGAAGAAATTAAAAAGTACAAATTGGTTGTTACACAGTAGTCATGGGGGTGTAGGGTATAGTATAAGGAATAAAGTCAATAATATTGTAACAACTATATATGGCATCAGATGGGTATAGATTTACCGGGGTGATACATGGGAGCGGGGTTAAACAGCATGGTGAAAAAGGTGAAGGGATTAAGAATACAAACTGGTAGTTACAAAATAGTCACAAGGATGTAAAGTAAAGGAAATATAGTCAATAATATGGTAATAACTATGTATAGTGTTAGGGGGGTACTAGGCCAGTCAGGGGGATCACTTCTTAAATTACATAAATGTTTAACCACTATTCTGTACATCTGAAATTAATATAAAATAATATTAAATGTCAACTGTAATTGAAAAATGTAAAAGGGGGGGGTGGTGAAGGGAAAGAAGATGTTCAAATTTCCAGGTATAAAACATGTAAGTCATGGGGATGTAATGTACAGCTGGGGAATGGAGTCAGTAATATTGTGATAGCGTGGTACAGTGTCAGATGCTTGCTGGACTTACATGGTGATCACTTCTTTAGGTAAATAAATGTTGAATAACTATGGTGTACACCTAAAACTAATATAATATTGTACATCAGCTATATTTTAATAAAAATCTTTTTAAAAACCCACCTAATCGCCGATGAGACAGTATTTGAAGGTGATTAGGTCATGAGAGTGGAGCCCTCCTGAATGGAATTGGTGTCCTTCTACACAAGAGGCCCTAGCGAGCACCCTCGCCCCTTCCACCACAGTGAGAAGACAGAGTGAAGAGACAGTCGTCTAACAGGCAGGAAACAGACCTTCATCAGACATTGAATCTACTGGTACCCTGCTCTTGGATTTCCCAGCCTCCATAACATGGAGAAATAAATCTTTGTTGTTTAAGCCACCCAGGCTGGTATTTTTGTTGTAGTAGCCCAAATGGACTAAAATATGCTGAAATAAAAGATTTCCAAGATCCTAATGCCCTTTCATGATTTCCCTTTGTATAAGAAAAACATATTATCCATGTTATAATCAAGCTGTTTTATTATCTTTTCCTTTTAAATGCATAAAGTCAAAACAAAATTATGTAAATGCCTTTACAAAATCTGTGCCACTCACCTTTGGAAATATCTTTAATTTTTCTGCCATATAAATCAAAAAGATGTCTGGCTGGTGAATTTAGGTTCATTCTTATGGTGCAAGTGTCTAAAACCTACACAGGAAAAAAACAACAAGAAATAATTTATCACAGTATCACAGTGAGCTCTGACTATATTAAATACCACTGCTGCCCTCAACAACAGAAATCCTTAAGGGAGATAATTCAATACACATTCTTCCCTGCCCATCATCTCCGAATGCTATTAAGGATCTACAGTTGGTCCCATAGACCCCAAACAGGTGCAGCCTCCTCCTTAGGTTCCCCACATTCTTGATATTTCCACTCTTTATGTTTTGGTCTCAATTTCTTAATATTGCAAATCTATTATTTAAAAGTGCAAGAAAGCCCTTTGATACAAATTATATTCCCTAGTTATTAGTGAAGGCTTAAATATCAATTTACCAATTAAACTATGTAAAATATAAGCTATTTAAAGATTGTCCCATTTATTTCAACTAAAATTTCAATGATTTCAAAAATTATTTCAAATATTGCTGCCTTTGAGTCTTAAAAAAAATCAGTCAAGAAAATCACATGGCTTTCTAACTCAAAGATTCGTCTTTTCATTGTGCTAAAACTTCAGTAAGGATGTTTGTGAAAGCCAAGGTTTAAGAGTTAAATGAGTTTATAAAGTGGCATTAGAAAACCAGATACTAGAAATTAATAATGCATCAGCAACACTGTCATTCTCCCCTACTTTCAGGATAAAAGATCTTTGCAGTGTTTAAGCAATGCTAACCTTTAGTAATCATTTCTCAGAGTAAAGCATCAGTGGTATGAATTAGTATCAATATAAATTTCTAACAAAAGCCCTGAAATGAAGCCTCTACTTGCAAGATCTTTCTAATAATTCACAACTGAAAAATATTTAATGGTGCCATCTTCTTGTAATATTAAGGTTAATTAAAATACCATTTCCACTAATCTGTACCTGTTAAGCTTAATAAAATATTACTTTTAAAAATTCACATTTTGTTAATTTCTTACAGGTTAGCTTGTAAAGAACCCTTCTGATAGTGAAATTTAAAACTATCATGTCAGAAAACCAGATTCTCCTTGACAAGCACTTGGGGAGAGATTTTCCACAAGCTCTTTTTAGTTTAACTGATTTGTTTACAGCTCTGGGAGGCACATCCACTCTTCCACTCCTGCCGCCCCTCCCCACCCAACCCCATCAGCCTTTCTATCCCACACCCCCCATCCCTGCCCCTGGCACATCTTGTGCAAAGTTTTCAGTTTCTGAAATAGCCACTATGGAGGTGGTGTGGTTACACAGCCTACAACTTCTGGGTTTAATCTGCCACTACCCCAGTCCAGGTGAGAGAGTATTAGCTCAACATCACTGCAGGCCAAGTGAACCAAGTCAACAAGCCATCAGACCCAACAATGGTGTCCTCCTCAAAGAGAAAGAACCTTGATATCTTTTAACATGTTTCTATGCATCAATGCCCAGAAGTGCAAACCCCAATTTACATCTCCCCACTTGCTTTCTTCAGAAGGGGTCAGCAATTCCGGCTGTATAGCCTGTGGGGCAAGAACTGTTTGTACATTTATAATTGTTAAAAAGATAATCAAAGAAAAATAATATTTTGTCACAATTTCATAGTATATATGAAATTCAAATTTTAGTACCCATAAATAAAATTTTCTTGGAAAACAGCCACACTGTTCATATACATATTTCCTATGGCAAAGTTCACACTACAACAACAGGGTCAAGTAGTTTCAAGAGAACTTACAGTCTGTAAAACCAAAATTATTTACTGTCTGGCCCTTTATAGAAAACATTTGCCTACTGCATCATTATTCACATAACGTTCTATTGTTTTCTTTTCCTTTATACACTAGCTTCCACTCCTTCATCCATGTCTAAAACCTTTGCATTGTGCACTCTGAAAATGCTTCCCCCAATCAACTAAATTGACTAAACCCTCACTTCTCCTAAAAGAAACTGGGCTTTCTCCTAAATTCACTAATTTCCCAAAGGCCCTCTCAAGTGGTGGGATTTTATTCTCTGAAATCATACAATCTCAAGTTTGGGAAAGTGGTGTTACTTACAACACTATTTCTAGATAATTTCTCCCCAACCCTCTCATTAAATAAAAAAAAACAAAAACAAAACAAAAAAAACCCTGTCTGCCTGAGGACCCTGACATTCAAGTCCACCATCTTTCCTCACTCTAGTCATTCTTCCTCATTCATGGATAAGTTTCGTCACAAAACGCCTCACTCTGGGTGACCCTTACTATCCCCTCTCTGTGCACACGCCTAGAAGCCTGGTGCTCCTGGAGAAAGTCACTCACATGAACACACATCAACATTACTATTATTCATGGTCACCAACGTCAGTGTTGCCTCAGCACTGCCCCGTTCACTTCTATGTCACTCCTTTGGTCAAATCTCTCTTCCCTCGCCACAATGAATATTTCAAACCATCTGCTTGTCTTTGACCAGCCTCCCCTCCTCTATTTCCCTCTTTATTTTCAGCAGATAGCAATACCTCCTACATCAGAGAGAAAACTGAAGCTTCGTCTTCATGCTACCAAAGCTACAAGACTACCTACTTCTACACCTATCCTCCCTTTTCCCCTCTAATTATAGGATTCCCTTCCTATCGAAGGCCAGTATCCCACCTATGCTTTCAATTACGTTTGCTCTCAGCTTTTAAAGCAGTATATATTATCCATCATTTCTTTTCTCTCATGGATGTTCAACTACTCCTCAGCTGGATTTTCCCCACTGGCACTTAAACATGATCAAGCCTTTCCTATCTTCACTATTAAATCCTCCCTTGCCCCATGTCTCCCTCTGGCTCCTCCTCCTCTTCACAACTACATCTCTCTGTTTCCACTTCCTTTCTTCCCACTCGTTTTCAGGCCACTCCAGTTTGGTTCTCAGGATCATTTTCCTCACATAACTCTCACAAAGATTACCAACGACTACCACGTTGACTAATCCAAAGGACATTTCCTTAACTCCCATTTATTTTGATTTCTGAAAAACATTTGACCACTTCCTCTTTCTTTAAACCCTTTGTTCCCTTGAATTCTGCAATATGACAACGCACTAATTTTTCTCCTGCTTTTTCTCTCTTCTTCATAGGCTCACCCTCCTCTGTTCATTCACTGGAGTTCAACAGCAGTCCTAGCCCTCTTCCTGCCTCCCTGTAAGTTCTCTTAAGGCAATCTAATCTAATCAGTGCCCCAATGTCTCATCTTCCATCTACATACTTTTAACCTCCAGCTTATTATGTCTACCAGCTGTGCAAACTAGGAACGTCAAAGTCATCTATAAAATCCTCAACACCTTACTGTCCCTCATCTCACGTACTCAAGGTTTGTTGATTTTATCTTCTAGACATCTTAGAAATCCATCCATTTTCCCCCATTTCTACTACCACACCTCAGTCCAAGCTATTATCACCTGTCGCCAAAACTCTGGCAACAGTTAGCTAATAGATTCTCTGCATTTACCTGGCCCAACCAATTTGTTCTTCACTGAGCACCAAAGTGATCTCAGAAACATAAATCTAGTTATACTCTCTTCCGCTCCTAACTAAAACCACTTACATGATTCCTTACTACCCTTTGGGGGATGGAAGGAAGGCAAAAATCCCTAACTTGTCATACCAGGCTAATCTCTTCCTCATACACTGAGCTTTCAGTTCATGGAATTCACCCTGTTGGCTCTGCCATGGAGTCTTTGCATATGCTGTGCTGCCTGCATGAAAAGGTTACCATCCTCAGTATCCTCGATATGTACCCAAACAATTCCTGCTTGCTTCTTCTCAGAAGACTTTCTTGTGCCATCTTCTCCACCTTTAATACTGTGACTATTTTACACATGTCTCTTTCTACCACTAGACAAGCTCCGTGAGAACAGGACCATGGCTAGACTCACTCACCACTCTATCCAGGTGCTTGGCAGATGTTCAGTAGTCATAAAAATATCATGAATTAATGAATGATATTTGTGAATGAATGAAAGTTAATATATATCTAATTTACACTCATTTCATCATGAATTTTATATTGTTATTAAGAGCCTTACAAACCTAGCAAATAAAGGTTCTGATTAATTTTATAAAATGATGCTATAACTAAAGTATGTGTAATCCTAGAAAAATTTTTTTCAAATAAAACGAATTCATTTTAGTACCAGAGCACTGAACTTGTACTGTCCTTAGGAAATAAAATCAGAAAGCCTCTTCACATTGATAGCAGTACTCTTGGTTGCCTTCCCAATGTCCATTCTCTACCTCATCCTCGCTCTCCTCATTTTGTTTAAGGGTTCACCCTTACCCCTTTTTGATGCAAGGAAGGCTACAATTATCTTGATTGATCTAAGTTAATTATGGTGGTCCTATGTCCCTTGTCAGTTTCTGGGTGAACACATACTCTAGTCTGGCCTATGAGATATGAAGGGCCCTTCTGGGAAAGGCTTCTTCAGTCACAGGACAAAGATGTTCCTTTTCTGCCTTGGGACAAAGTTGTACCTGGCTATGCAGCAGCCACCCTGGAACCAACATATAAAAAAACATAAAATCCAGGAAATTATAGGGAACATAACTGGAATCTTGTCAGACCATGCCTGGAACTCCTCTGCCTTTGGATTTCTTACATCCTTTTTGCTTAAGTCTGTTTAAATCAGGATTTTTCAGTTATTTGCAGCTAAAGTCATCCTAATTAATAGAAAAAAAATGTTTTTGGCTCAGATTCCTCAAATGAGAAACACTGATTCAACTAACTCAATGAGTATTTGTATATTACAACAGTATTCACTATTTAAATTTAACAAGCAAACCATTTAATTAAGAAGCTAGAGAAGAATTTTAAGAGCAATTCAGCAAGCTTAAAACTGAAAATGAATGGATAATTATAAAATTAATTCATTGGATTACTAAAAATATTTCACCTTTGGCAATTAATTGTACTTGTTCAGTAGAAAAGAACTACAATCTATCATGAATATTTTGAGAAAGGGAATCAGTTTTTACAGACTTTTTTCCTGCTAACTGAAAGACTGTCAAATACATTATAAATTTTCAAAGAATTAAAATGTAATGAAATATACATGGCATAACTCTCTGCTAACACCAACATTTTACAATGACTTATAATAAAAATTATGATCATTCTTTTAATGTGAAGATGCCAGGAGCTTGAACTAAATTTGCACCCATCTTATTAAGTGGCTTAAAGTTACTTTTCTGAATAAATCCTGGAGACAAAGTTACTGGGGTGTTATTTCTCTTATTCTCATAAAAGTAGGTGACAGAATGCACACCAAATCTAGTTATTTTTTCTTACTAGCAATGAACATGACTATGATCTGTAAAAGCAATTTTTTCTTGTGAATTTGATATGTAGGTATTCTGGCATTTTATTATTAAAATGTGAATGAGAAGTAGATAACCAGAGATTTTCTAAATTACCTATTAATACATACTTCTTGGATATTTTATCCTTAACTGACCTCTTCTTAAGCATAAGTAGCACAGATTACTTTTACACTTTTATAGTTCTAATCTATTATTTTTGTTTGTTTTCAAATCTATTTTGATGTATAATTCACATTAAATTAACTTTATCTATTTTAAGTGTACAGTTCAATATATGTAGGAAAATGTATCTGTGTAACCACCACCACACTTAAGATACAGATTATTTCCATTATTCTACAAAATTCCCCACGCTCTTTCCCAATCACAATTCCGGACCCCTTGCCCCAGGCAACCACTGAGTGCTTTCTGTCAGTAGATAATAGTTTTGTCGGTCCTACAGTTTCATATAAATGGAATCATATAGCATGTACTATTTTATATCTCTCTTCTTCCATTTATCACAATATACCAGGGGTGCCAAAAAAATTTATACACATTTTAAGAGATGTTATCTATGCTCAAACAGTAGTTCACTATAATGAGAAGTGTCTGGACGCGGATGGTAATCACTTTAAGCACCTCTTGTGATTGCAGAAGTCAAAAGTGACTTGTATTGATCTTTTGTTATCGGTATATATTGAGTATTACAATTAATACAGTTTTTTCCTTTCTTAAAATGTGTATACATTTTTTTGGCACCCTCTGCATATACTTGTTCTTTTTATTGCTGAA
This sequence comes from Hipposideros armiger, assembly GCF_001890085.2. NCBI lineage: Eukaryota > Metazoa > Chordata > Mammalia > Chiroptera > Hipposideridae > Hipposideros > Hipposideros armiger. The sequence goes on along the minus strand of NW_017731495.1, from coordinate 70,837 downwards.
GAGTATGCTTTGGTACAAATATATCACAGTTTATTTATCCATTCACTTGTTGATTGACTTTTTTGGGTGTGTCTAGTTTGGGATTATTATGAATAAAGCTACTGAACATTCATCTAGAAGCCTTTGTGTTGACATATGTTATTTCTCTTGGGTAAATACAGCAGGTCCCCAAATAACATCATTTTGTTCAACATTGCTTTGTTATAATGTTAATGAGATGCCCTAGGAACTTAACTCTTATTTATATCAATTATCCTACGGTAAAATTGGTGGTATTTACGTCATTTCTCTTAAAGTCGCAGAATCTAATGACATTAAGTACGGACTTACTGTACCTAGAAAGGGGTTGCTAGAATGTGTGGTAAGTGTATGTTTCTTTATAAGAAATTGACAAACTGGTTTGCAAAGTGGCTGCATCATTTTGCATTCTCATTAGCTGTATTTGGGACTTCCGGTAGCTCCAGATTTTCACCAATATGGTCACTCTTTTATTTTAGCCATTCTAATGTATGTGTAGTGCAACTCAGTGTGGATTTAATTTGCATTTCTTTGATGATTAATAATGTTGAGCATCTTTTTTTGTGCTTATGCTTATGATTAATTTCTATGTCTTTTTTAGTAAAATAGTCTGTTCAAATCTTTTGACTTTTTTATTGAGTTCTTTATCTTCTTACTATTGAGTCAGAGATCTTTATATATTCTGAATGTGAATTTTATAGTGCATTTTCTGAATATTTCTTCCCAGTCTTGCTAGATTTTTCATTTTATTAATACTATCTTTTAAAGAGCAGACATTTTTTTTCTTTTTAATTTGGATAAGGTATATTTAATTTTGTGTTTTTTTGGGATTTGTTTTGTTTTGTTTTTAGTTCATACTTTTTAGTCCTAAGAAATCTTTGCCTACCCAAAGGGTGTAAAGATATCCTCCAAGAACTACTACAGTTTCGCTTTTTTATGACTAGATCTATAATCAATTTTAAGTTAAGTTTTGTGGTGGTATGAGATAGGGATCGAAGTAATTTCTTATCATACAGGTATCCAATTTTCAGCAATATTTGTCAAAAAGACTATATTTTCTGCCGGGGTCCTGCCTCGGCGTTCCAGTGAACAGTACCTGAAGTGGGTAGGCGAGGTTTAAGGAAAAAAAGAGACAAAGAGACAAAGAGGGTCCGGGAGGACTGGAAGCATTCTCAGCAACCAGCCCCGAGTTTATTTTTCCTCCCCATTATATACCCCCAGAGTACATGTAACACAGAAGGGATGAATATGCATAACTTCATTAAAAGTACATCATTAGTTACCAACTAGAAACCTGAAGGTCAGTGGAAAATGTAGAGGGTCAGTTTCCCAGGAAACTATCTTCCCCAAAGCCAAACAGCCCTCTATCTCCGTGTGTCTCCTAAGGAACTGGCTTTCTCACCACATGCCTCAAGGTTAAGTAAGCATCCTCAAGGTGCAAAAAGGAGCAAGAAGCAAAACAAGTTATACTACAGTAAAGCCAGCCTGCATGGCTCCCAACAATTTTCCCCTCTTGAATGATCAGAAATAATTTGCCCATATATATGTGGTTCTATTTTGGAGCTGTCTATTGTCTTCATGTGAATTCTTATTCCAAAAGTGTCCTGTCTTGATTACATTAGCTTTATAATAAATGTTGAAATCAGGTAGTACAGTCTTCCAGATCTTACTAATTCTAATTCTGCTGCATTTCCTAAGCTTTCATTGAGCTTTGTGTCTCTGCGGGTTGATATTTTTCATGAACTCAGAAAAAATATTGGCCATTTCTTCAAATATATTCATGCTCTCCCAGTCTTTTTAGAGCTCCAAGTATACATATATTAGACTGCTTGATATTAACCCCACAAGTTACTGACACTTTGTTTTTTTCAGCTTTTTCCATTTTCTTCTGAATACTTTAATATGCCACTTCTGCTATATAATTCTATAACCTAACGAGTGATTTTTTTTTCATTTAAGATACTGTATTTTTCACATGTAGAACTTTCATTGGTTCTATTTTTAGTTTCCATTTCTCTTCACATTATATTCATGTCTTTCTTTAATTCCTGGAACATATTTATAATAGCTTTTGAAATGTCCTTGACTGTTAACTCTATTTAGGCATCTGTTTCTATTGATTGGCTTTTCTCCTAGATAACGATTACCTCTTCTAGGGTCTTCATGAAATCCTCACAATGTTCAACAAAATCCCTCCCCTCTGACTAGTCAAAGCACAAAGGTCTCCTTAGCCTGTGTATACTCTCATAGTTGTTTCTTTTTTACGTCCCCATCAGTTGTCCTTTCACCGGGAGTTGTTTGTGGTAGGCCATGTGGAATACAGCATGTGCGTCAACAACTTAATATTTAGCCAAAGACACAAAGAGGCCCTTAGGCAAATTTTGGGAACTACTTTTCAAATAGCTCCCTCATTCTTGGCATTTTATGGCAAACTCCAGCCATTGTAGCCTCCCAGAACTTTGACGTCATTCTCTTCAGCTTTGTGGAGACCACTGTGTTTTTCTTGGAGTCTCTCTCCTTACGCCAAGTTCAAAAATGTCTCCAGGTATAAAGATGGGGTAAATTGTATGACTAACTTCAACTTTTCCTATTCTCTCAGGTATTAGGGTCTGGTGATTCCTGATGCTTAATATCTAAAAATAGCTGTCTCATATATTTTGTCCAGTTTTCGGTTGTTTAAAATGGAATGACTAGTCTGATACTGGTTATTCTGTTATGACTGTGAATAGATGCCTCTCGTTATTTTAATGGTTAACTCATTTTTAAGTGAGGACACATTAGGAAGTAAAATCTATGAAAAAAGTATATTTGTGGCAGTCTCAAACATGAAAAAAAAATACTGTTCTTGAAGTCAAAAATGGGTTCTAGTCCTAGCTATTCCAGCTCACCCACTTTGGCTATGGCAGTTAGCTTCTCTAAGCATTAGTTTTCTGAGTTGTTTTATTAGATGATTTCATAGAATCCTGTGATTCTAATATCCGGCACTTAGATAAAGTTCATCAAAGATACTTTAATGGGAAGGTATGTATGGAAACCAATTTAATAAACCTTCAATTTAGCCATTATTGTTATATGTTCTTCACAATTAGTTGCATTAAAATATAAATATAAAAACTGTAAGACAATTTTAATAAAAAACAAAAATAAATTTTGTCATTTAGATTTAATACCAAGTTTATACCTTACTTGTTTAGGGGAGTTAAAAGGCATAATGCTAAGGACTATCTTTAACTACCATCAGTAAAGTAAATCTTCAGACTGAACATTCTCATTTGCTTTTATTTCAGTTCAGGAAATCCACATTATTTTTCCTGAAGATTTCATTCAAGAAAAAATAAATTCTGACTATTGAATAATTACTTATAATATTCTAAAATAATCCAATTGCATAACTCTATAATTCCCATTAAATACATTGAAGATAATTGGCTATCCGTGGCCTCTTGAGGAATAAGCCATATGATCAAAGTCTATATTTTTAAAAATCTGCTTTAATATTTTTTAATCTGCTATTAATACCTAGTATGAACATTAGACTAATTTTTTAAAATAACGATAGTATGAATGAGCTTTTCCTCAATTATCATAAAAAGCTCTTTAAAGAACTTCCAACATACTAATTATGCATGACCTCCCCTGTCGGAATCCATGTTGAGCATCCTTCATCAAATTTTGTTACTCCAGTTGCTCTCTTGAATCTTTTAAAATGTTCTCTAAATTCTTTTACCCACACTAATGAGAAAATCTCTGCTGTTATAGTTATTGATTTGTGTGTGAACATTCCACAACCATGATATTATGTTGAGGTGGTTTTTTTTTCAATTGAATTGGGCCTTCCTGAAACTTGAAGATTTCCTTAAAGTTTTTTTGTTTGTTTAGATTTATTGAGTTATTTTTCAAATTAACAAAAAGTGCACATCATAGAAGTCTAGTTTGTCCTCCGGTTTAAAGGTAACTGAAAAAGTTTATTATTTATTTATATCTTGAAAGTCATACATATGAGGAATTCCCTCAACACTTACATGGTTTTTCAGTAATAACAGGAAAAAAATGAAATATGTTTACATGCAAATATTAAGGTAATGTTTATTTTTCCTAAGTCAGAGTTGCTACTCCCTTCCTAATTTGTAGACTCTTTCCTCTTTCTGATTTCTGAACTCCCCACACTAATTCTAATCAAGAAAACAGTGATCTAATTTCTTATAATCTGTTTTCTCTGTCACACAGCTTATTTTCGTTCTGTCAAACCACATGAAAAATATAGGAGAATGAACAAGAAGTCTATGAAGATTCCCATGAATTGGTAAGTTTGAAGTTTTTAGAACATCAAAACAAGAGTTCTCAAACTTGAGTGGGACGAAGAGGAATCATCTGGAGACGTTTATTGAAATTCAAGTTCCCAGGCCCCCCACATTCAAGAGATTCTTAATTCAATAGGCTTGGAGTGGGGCCACACAGCCCAGATGATTCTGATGCAAGTGTCCTGTGGACCTTACTTTGAGAAACAATGCAGGCCCTTTGCTTGCAATAAGTATATGATGCCTTCAGGTGACAAAAGGGAGTATTCTCTTCTCATTCAAGTAGCTTGAAGTGAGGTGTACAAACCCCAAGACACTAGGCAAAACAACCCACTGAAGTAGGAAGAAGATATTAGAATTATCTTTTTTTTTTT
>NW_017731495.1:60078-65907 GCF_001890085.2 Hipposideros armiger | reverse complement strand
CAGCCTACGCCGGCGACGGCGACTCAAGGCAGCCCAGCTCCAGGTTGAGCTGTTGTTCAGCATCTTAGCTGTAGAGGGCAGTGTCTCTGGCCCTCATATGTGGGATCCGAACCGGGGCCCTCTGGTGTCCCAAGTGAGTTCTTAACCATCGCGCCACTCGGCCGGCCCATCTTTTTATCTTTAAAAATCCTCTTTATCAATGTTAAATAAAAAATTGACATTTGACATTTAAGAGAGAGAGAGAAAGAATAAATCAGAAAGGAGACACCTCTGGAAACCAGAGGAAAGATAATTAAGTGGTAAAGATTTAACTGACCAGACACGTCAAAACTTAAGCAAGCAGAAGTAAACTTGCTTTGTATTTCAGAACCCCCAGAATGGCTCCCAGATTTGAGCCATCAGTTACTTACCTCTAAAAAGTGGGGCTGAAAACAAGATGAATGTTTTTATAAAAAGCAGTTAAACCACAGAACCCTTCCCCAACTCCAAGCATTCAAGGCAATTATACTTCTGCTATCATAAAGAAGGACAGATTTGTTCTCTGGAGAGGCTAAATCAGAGGAACTCTGGAACAGAGGCACCAAACAGATCTGAGAATGAGGAAATACATCTTACTGAAAAGAGGGGAATTAAATGAAAATCTACATACTGAAAGTATAGCTATTAGCCCCCTTCTCCACATGGCTACTAACTCTCAAATTGGCAGATTGTATTTGCTGAAACTGATCAGCACCAAAGAAAAGATCTAAAGAGGGGGACAATTGGGCACCCCCACCTCCAATGAAATCCATCCCTCAATAAGACACACCTGTGCTCAAGAGCTTTTCAATCAGCTTTCAGCTCCTCACTTTTAAATACCGATGTACGATTAACTCATCACTAAGAAAGTAACAGGCAAGACCAAAACCAAATAAACAAAACAAGTACTTTGAGAAAAAGAGACAGCCCAGTGAGCAGAAGTAAAAAATTAATTGGATTGGAAGGTAAAGATAAGGAAATCTCCCAGGTAAGAAAATTAGAAGTTCAGTTCAGTAGATCCAAGGTATCAAAGTAGGAGGTCTGTGAAATTAGAACAGAAAAAGAATTGTCCAAGAAATAATTGGACAAAATTTCTCAAAGAGAAGTAGGAGACTTTTCTGACTGAAAAGACAACCTGAATATCTAGAACATCTTGGAAAAACTTTTGAAACCCAGGAACAAAGAGATGATTTTAAATGTTTTCAGAAAGGAAAAATTAAGAGCAGGCCACCTACAAAAGGTGCAGAATCAATATGGTACCAGACTTCTCAACAGCAACACTGGAAGCAAGAAGCAATGGAGCGATATCTTTAATACTTAGAGGAAAGAATCATTTCCCAAAATCTTAAAAAATGTATCTCCCATGTTTTCTTTCTCAAAAAGCCACTAGAATATATGTGGACAATATATAAAGGAAGATAAAGGAAGGCTAAGGAACTAAGAGAAAAGGATCCAACAGAGAAGAAAGGGAAAGATAATCCCAGGTTGATAGTGAAGGGAGATCCTAGGACAGAGGTCATAGGAACAAACAAGTTCAAACTGGAGCAAGAGGACAGAGGTCTTTTTTTCATTTTTTTCAATCACTTCATTATCTTTCTCATTATTTTCTTCACCATTGTAATCACATGTCATTTATGACAGTACATAGAAAACCAAGCAAAAAACAAATAAATATAATTATTATTAACTGCTGAGAAAAAAAAAAAGATTTCTCATAAAAGAGATGCTATCCTGGGTAATACAAAAATCCACAGAAGTTTAATACCACTTCTCTGACAATGATTCTAAGGGATGACTAGAGAAAATAAAACTTATCCACCACAATGCTAACCTTAAAAAGTTATGTATCTAGAGCAGACATTTTCATTTTCCATTTACTTTACATCTGTGCCCACAAATTTTCCTCAATACCTTCTTCAGCCCATGGATATGTATATTTAGCCTTCACCCCACCGTGGCAGGGGCTGTGTGATTACTAAAACCATACCAAGTAATTCTACAACCATCTGATCCAAGTTTCAGAGGAATGGCCCATAGTTCTGGTATGTCAGAAGTTTAGTAAAGAATTACTATCACTTTGGCCCTCATTTCAAACTTATAAATTACTTAACCTCCTAAAATAAATGGATTTCTTTTTGATTTTGCACTTATGATTGAAATATAGTCGTTCCCCGTTGGTTCCAGTCTGAGCTCACAGAGGATTTTTATGCTTAACTACCTTATTTTACCAACCATCTTCAATAATCCTCCCCTTATCCCACTGCAATAACTTTCACCATATTAGAGTCCTTTACATTCTACTTCAGTTTTATATTACTTAGTAATATAAAATTTTTAATTAATCTAAATTACGGTTTTAAATTTTTAGTAATCTAAAAATAGCTATTAGAGAGAGAATTTGACATCTTGCTCACCAACATATATTGTCAGTTCGGCTCAAATAAACTTATAAAAATTCTCTAAAAACAAAAATTACTATTAGTCTCAACATTCCTAATGTGTTATCATAAAAAAGAAAATAATTTGTGTTTCTCCTATAAGTATGCCACCTTTTTATTCCTATTACTGATTTGGTATTAAATCTATAAATAGGGCATTATTCTGTGATTATCAACACAGCTTTCAAATTTTACGTTTTTATTTACAAAATAATTGGCTAGCCTTATTTTTCCCTCCCAAAAGGTTCTAGTGACACCCAAGGCCAATGTTATGTTGCCTCCTCTCCTTTAATTCATTTTTTAAATTGGTAATTAGAAGAATATTTACAAGTACAGTTATTACTGAATTATATCCTGAGTTTTATAAATTGTAAAAATCTTTAAATTTTAAAAAATGTAAGAAGAAAAAAATAAGGTAAAGAATTCCCTGTTCATCCAGTTTTAAATAAATTGCTCTCTATAGTCAAAAAACAAACAAGCAGTGACATTTTTATCTACACTCAACCTTTCATCTAAGAACATGTAATCTGTAAGAGTGACTATCACCCTAATTTTACCACCAAGGCATAGAATTAGAGACTGAACTGAAGCGAACTCGAGAGGTTATCTAATCTAGCTTCTATCTCCCAGAATGACTGCATTTTAACAATCCAAGCAATATGTCCATCTTCTCTAGTTTTCAGAATCTCCAGGGAGATGTTACAACTTGCCTTAGCAATTCACTCTGGTGTATATTATCCCTTGCTTTACTCATAATCCAAATCTGCAGATAAGAAGGAAATAAAACCTGGTTTCCCAGCTTCTCAGTAAGTGCGCTTATCCAGCTGTGGTTATAAAACAACCACAAAAATAAGTAGATGAGGAAAAAGGAGCTTTTGATAAAAATGTCCAATACCTAGTCCACTAGTCACCTGTTTCAGGCACTAATAATTTTGAAAATAATCTGCAATAACAAAATGACTTACACATATCTTGATTTCATAACTATTTCCCATTAGTAAGAAAAATAATTTCTATTAGATATGTATTTATGGGTCCTAAAGATAAGAATGGCAGTTACTTATTGGAAATTTTCTGGGTGTGAGGCATTATACTCCATGTGTAATATGACACTGAATCCTCACATCAATTCTATGAGGCAGACACTATTATTATCCCCACTTTTTAGATGAAGCAATCGATGATCAGAGAAGGTAAATTATCTAATGTCTCATAGATAGTGAATGATGATGTTGGGATTAAAACCTAGACAGTTTAGTTATGTTTTATTCTCTAATATTTATTTAATAAGAGTTATTATCATTATTATTATTATTATCAGGCTACTTTAAGATTTGTTGAAAAATCTTACCTGTACACAAAAAATTTTTTTTTCAAATTCCCATTAGTTCCTCCAAATTTTTTAATATAAAAGATGATCTGGAAGGTATAACACCTTCTAAACAACCTGCACTTATATAAAAAGCAATAGTTTACTATTCGTTTTTTAAAGTTTGCTTGATTGTTACACAATTTTTCTTAGGCCTATCAGATTTGCTTTTTAAAATGTACATGGATACTTCAAACTGAATCTTAGTTATTTCAGACAGTCTTTTGAGGAACAGGGGTGCTTCTAGGTCTTATTACTATTTTAAGTCAAAAGGTGGAGACTTGAATTTTCAAGCTAAATTAGATTGGTTCCAATCTAAATATCTTATAAAATATTGTAACCAACTAGAATGTTTTCCCAAATGTAAACCTAACTTTTACTAAGTAAATCGCCAACAATGATAATTTCCTGAAATACCGTTGCTTTACTAAGGTAATTTATGTTGTTAGTACAATAAGCATAGTTCTAAACAGATGAATTTTTGTATTCTATATAATGCTGTATTAGTATTTCAATTTATTAAGTGACATTGATATTGAGAAGGAAAGAAAACACATTTGAAAAGCCATAAAAACTTTGAAATTTGGTATATACTTCAATATTGAATACAAAAGTACCTTTTTCAATGTTTCCTTTCCCACTGCGATTTCATGCCCATCTTGCCCCATGCCATTTCTAAAGAACAAAATTCGGACTGAAGCCTTCTCAGTGAGTTTCTTCATTCTAATCGAAAGAGCAGGCTTAGTTTTCTGTCTCTTAACATCAGTAGGAAGCATCAGCCCATTCATTGTCCAAGTTACTTTCTTCATTAACAACAGATGGTCTGGAAGAGAATTTTTTTTTAAAGTCAAGTCAATATTTGGCTTCAAAATTAAAAATGGACACATCATGCCTCCCCTCCCCCTGTTACCTATATCACATACACTGGCCAGTCTCCATTTAGATGCTGGTTTTCTGAAATGCTACCACCAGCTTCCCACTAACCGTGACATAAGCTGTAGCAAGCTGTCTGCTCTGATAGCCTGCATAAATCATCATTTCTGAAGGGAACAGATGTTCAGGGTATGAAAGAGTAATACCACAATTTAGTCCTAATTAAAATTCACCTTAGCATGCCTCTATCACGGATCAGATGCCCTGGGCTGAAAGGGGCCACAGAAAGGGCCCAAGGTCCTCTGCTTATTATAAAACACCATGGCTCCTGAACTTCCGTGTTCTTGAGGGTTGGGGAACCACTTTTTTTTCCTCTTTAATATGATTTATTATCTGTGTTGCTTTAAAGATGATGACCTCCAAATAGTAACCTTATAAATAATTCTTCTCCTTGTGTGACTAGAACAAAGGTGGCTTCTAGGACATGTTTGGTGAGAGAGTCCAACTATTTCACTAAAAAATGAAAACCAGTTTTGCATTAACAGTTTGCTTTGACTTATACATCTTCAGAGATATATGCAAGAATTTAAGTTTCAAAACTCCCACTAACATTACTGGGAGTGCAACTAAATTACTATGTATGACTATGAAAATGTAAGGATAAAAACAGAAGTGCACTATATTGCATTCTAAGTTGCTGTCAGCATTCCTTTCAAGAGGCGTCATGTCATAAATAAATAATTTGCACCTGAGTTATTTATTTATGCACTCAATTTATTTTATATTTTCTTTTCACATAAAGACAAAATTATGATCCCTCCATCTGTTCTTTATTTGTCATAATGAGAGAAATAAAATTTTATTTGCATACAACTAAGAATAGTTCCATTTGTTTCCCCAAATTTTCAAATAACTCTTCTCTATTAGAACTTACCTTGAAAGCAGCACAGACTTTTTGACTTAGAAATGGTACTTTACATAAAATCTACTACTATTGATATGAAACATGAGCCAGTGGTTGTAAATAATCTTCAAGTCCCAGAATGGCTATTTGAAATGTTCAAAAAACCAAAAATACTTGTCTTTTTCTATCTCAATCTCTCTTTCCATCTCTCTTCCTCTCTCTCATTC
>NW_017731495.1:16081-60017 GCF_001890085.2 Hipposideros armiger | reverse complement strand
ACACACACACAATATACACAGGCAGAAATATGAGCAAAACTTGCAGAATAAATTAAACTAGATTAAGATATGCTTAAGCCTCAAAAAGATAAAAAGTATTTTTACAGATATTAGTTACTATATTTTGTCATTTTATAATCTAAAATTGATAGGAATTAGAGTCAGAAATATAAGCTAGAAGTTAATGAGTTCAAACATGACCCTAAAGAACTGAAAACAAGTACACAAATAAATACATATACACACATGTTCATATCAGCACTATATACAACAGCCAAAAGGTGGAAACTGAATATTCACCAATGGATGAACTGAAAAACAAATTCTCGTGTACACATACAATGGAATATTACTCATCAAAAGACTGATACATGCTACAATGTGGATGACCCTCAAAACATGCTAAGTGAAAGAAGTCAGACATAAAAGGTGATATATTATAAAATTCCTTTTATATAAAATATATAGAATATGTAATCCATAGAAACAAAATGCAGACTGATGGCTGCCAGGGGCTAGGAGACGGGGAGAATGGGAAGAAACTTAATAGATAAGTTTTATGCTGGAATGATGGAAATATTTTGGAATTAGGTAGAGTTGGTGCTTCTGTAACTAAATGCCACTGAGTTGTTCCCATTAAAATGACTATTTTATTTGTATTTCACCATAGTAAATAAATAAAGGAGGAAGAGGAGGAGGAGAAGGAGGAAAGGACAAGCGGTTAGTATCTCTCTGAAAATAAAAAAAGAAAACATCTCTCTTTGGGGAAAAAGTTAATAAATTCTTATAGTTTGATAGGAGTTACCTGCAATCTGGATGCTTTGCATAGTGGAAGGTTTATAAACCTTCAAACTAGGTGTGAATCTCTGCTCTGTTACTTAATGCCCCTAGATATCTTATTCCCTACATCTCTGATTTCTCATCTACAAAGAAACTAGTGGGCACCACTCCACCACCTGATGAGGATTAAGTATTTTATACGTTAAAGCACCTAACACACTGAAGTTACTCCATAAATGTTGGCTTCTTCCCCCACGTCCGATATCCTCGGCTTATTATGGAGCATTAGAGTATATTAATCGTTGCAGCAGTCAGGGTCCAGCAAGAAAACCAGAATCCACTCAGTGCATCTGAGTAGAGGGTACTGACCACAGGGAATGGGTTGTGTGAGTGATGGAAGACCAAGAAGCAGCCAAAGGGCGTGAGGCAACCCCAAGAATTAGCAATGGCAAGAAACCAAGGCCAGAGGGAGGAGATGTTACAGGTGCCCAGATTTAGAGGATCTTATCAGTAAGGGAATTTTCCCCCTTCGATTACTTTGAACAGGGCCAGGAGTAGGGCGAGGCAAGTGAAGGGCCAGGAATACAAAATTTAAGGCTGCACACTCAGGGCGGTGCGAGTACACAACCCTCAGAGTGAGCGCCTCCTCAGGTTTTGTACTTCACTCTCTCCCCGGAATCCCAGTCCTGGCTTTGACGATTTCTTCTATTAAATTCCATTAAAAATCATGCTTACGATTAGCGAGATGCTGTTTCATAAGATTTATAGGTATTAATTCACGTAGTCCTCTTAACAACTGAGGTATAGATAATGCCGTAAGCCTCATTTATAGGTGAGGAAACTGAGGCACAGAGAAGTTAAACAGCTTGCCCAACACCTTGCAGCGGGTCCATGGTGACCCTGAATTATGAATTTAGTTCTGGAAACTGTGCTCCTAATCATGACACTATTCTTTCTCTACCAGATATTTTCTGCCATTATCACAAATTCACTACTTGTATCTCTAAAACCAAATTTCACACCTTGCCACACAAGGTGATGCGCCCTTCACATTTCTTATTTCTATCAATGTTTCCACGTCTTTCACAGTTATACCCTATCTCAGGAAGATCTTGAACCCTTACCTCCTATTCATCTCTCTTTAGCCAACTGCTTATTCATTCAACGATATTTATTGGGTGTCCACTCATCAATGCACCAGGGTGACAGCTGTGAACAGGACAGAATAGCATGTGCAGATCACAGCCTCTTGGGGTGAAACGGACAGTGAAAGGCCTTTCTGAAAAGGTGACGTCTGAGTACAGAGGCCTCCGTGATGAGAAGTTAGTGATGAAAATCTGGGGGAGAGCATTCCAGGCAGAGTGACAATCAAGCACCAAGTCTCAGGTGAGAAGGAGCTTGGCATGTCTGAGAAGGAAAAATAAGGTACGCTTGGATAGAGAGAAACTGTATGTGGATTAAGTCAAAGAAGGAGGGAGGGGCCATATCTTGCAGGCCGGGGAAAGGGTTTGGATTTTATTCTTGATGTGCCAGGAAGCTACTGGAAGGTTCTCAGCAGGGAGCTGATGAAGAACAGGCTACAGTGGAGTGTAGATGACACTGGTGGTGCCGCCACCCCCGGATTCCTGTCACCAGGCTACTGCACCCAAACTCCAGGTGCTATAGTCCCAGTTGCTAACACCTCACAGCTGCACCCTTCTCCTGAGAACTGCCCTTGGCTGAAAGGAAGCGGCCACCTAGCCAGGAAACACCTGTGAGGTGAAGATGTCGTCCCTCCTACCTAGGAGTACAGCCCACAGCCAGTGACTGGCTGACTGGGGGGCACAACGGCCAATCCCCTTGCCTCAGGGAGGGGCGACTAACTCTTGCTGGTGTATTTCCCACCCCAGTTTGGGGCTAGACCTGAGCTCAACACAGGGCTTGGCCATGCTTCTTCCTCTCCTATGTGCTGCTTTCTGATGCACCTTCCAGGTTTCACCTGAGAGGAGTCCCCCACGGAGTTCCCTGCACAAAGATGCCCATCTCGAGCTCTGCTTCTTGGGAACCTGACCCCAGACAAAGTCAAGAAGGGGAACCGCACACTCAGCTGTTCTTGCTGCCAGCATCATTCCTTTGCATTCCCAGCTGGTCCCACGTGCCCGTGTCTCTTTCAGCCTACTATCTATCATCTGTAAGAACTTCCAAATTGTATTTGATCCCCCTCCATTAAATCTGACATTCTATACTCCAACTACAGCTAAATTTTCCTACAACACCAATTTTTTCCTTGCCTGAAAAGAAAGTTATTGGAGCTAGCTTTTTAAAGTTTCCACTAGTCAGTCAGTCAGCCTGTCTGTTAGGCAGTCAACAAATACTTACGTGCGCTCCTTCTACGTGCCATACCCTGTGCAAGGAATATGAAAAACACACAGTCCCGTTCCTTAAACGTACGTCTAACAGGAGAGTATGCCAACAATCTGACACTACCCAAACTTCCTGATTTTTTCTTACCCTAATCTACAGCCTACCTAAGCCGATCTGTTCATTATCCGTCGAGTGCAACAAATTCATTTTTCACCTCATCCTTCACCTATTCACACTGAAGTCCTTCTCAAAATCCAGTTTAAGATTTTCCTTTATTGTTCCAGCCTACAGTGACCGGGGTCTCTCTGAATCCTTAGAGCACCTGCAGCCCACGCCACTCATCAGTACATTCACTTATCCAATAATGTTTGTGAATCTCCCACATGCCAGGCATAGTGCTAAGGAAGGAGAATACACTGTCTGGAATTACTATGTAAGTGTTTTATAAGAGTCATCCTATTTCTGCTTTCATGTTAGACCCTCAGAAGGTAGGAATCCAGTCAGCATTTATCACTTTGTTCCAAGGTATAAACAAGTTCACTATACATGGGATAGTTACTAGAGGTGAACTCTTCCTGTGCATTAAAGGTTCAACTGATAGCATTTTAATTTTTTTGCTTTTCCTAACATACTAATTGTTTAAAATAAACTTTATTGCTTGTATATATACTACCATCTTTATTGCCTACCTCTCCTCAGTATGAACTTACATATGATCGATCTACCACCTTGATGTTCATGGATGACCACCACAATGGCATAGAATTTCTTCAGGAAAAAAAGAAAACTTGCCAACGAGAACTTCTTGGCAGGAAAAGGTCTAGGAGTAGAGTAGGCTGGCACAAATTCAAAGTACATTTAAGGCAAATTCTTATATATTCCTTAAGACTCCATTTGAGGTCATCTCTCCTAGGAAGCACTTTCCAGCTTGGACACCCTCCTTTCTGCTCTTTGTGAAGACAGCTACCATGCAACTTAGCCTGCTGTGCTATCACTGTACGCATACCTGGCTAAACAGGCAGTGCTTATCTGGTGCGTGGAGTCAGCACCCAGTAAGTGCTGAATGAATTAACACAGCTAAATTTTTTCTGATGAAACTTATTCGAACAAAAGGAATATATTTCTCATTCCATGACCTGAGAACATCTAATGACACATTACTGACTTAAAAAATATACAGTCTAAACTTTAAAAAGATCACATTTCTCAAATTCCAAATAGGTTTTCTGAAAGAATTTTGGATGGACCTAGGAAAACCAAATAATAAAGTAAATATTAAAACAAATTTGAAAATACTTATAATTTAAATTATATATAGCTTTTTGAAAAGGTACGCCTACTTTCCAGATCTTTGTTGATATTGATAAACACAGAAAGACTATCGGAAATATGTGAAACATTTTATATAAAGATTTATAAACCAATGTGTAAAGCAGCCTAATAAAATAATACTAATGATGACCGAAATATATTAATAATATACTATATAGGCAGCATAGTCTAGGTTTAAGAGCATAGGCTCTGAAGCCAAACTCTCTGGATTTGAATCTTAACTTTGCCTCTTAATAGCTCTATAACCTTGAAAAATTAAGTCAATCTCATTTGCCTTAGATTTCTTATCTGAGAAATGGAAACAATAATAGTAATCCCTTATCTATTATTCTAGAGATGAAAGAAATTTCTACAAATAGAACACTTATGTGTAAATACAAAACACTAAATGTTGGTGACATTGTTATATTCATAACTTTCATCAAGAACTTAGCATATAAAAAGCAGTGTTAGGTGATTTATATACACTAACCCTGTTTATTTTCACAACCTTAAGGATTAGGTAATATTATCCTCTCCATTTTATAGAATGGTTAAACAAGACCTGGAGAAATTAAGCAATTAGATCTGCATGACATCCATCATGCTACTCAGAGACAACACTCAGGCTGAATGATTCCAGAGCCTACTTGCTTAACCAGGACACTGTACAATCCCTCATGTGTCTAAAAAGGAACAGAAGGATTCCTCTAATTTCAAAGATACTGCATGCTTCTTCATTCCACTTTCCCACATTCAAGCATAGTCCCACCTTAGCACCATCTAAAAAGAAGCTGCCCGTAGTGCCTACCTATACTTTGGTCAAAATCTCCTTATGAAAACTGCTGTGACTCTGTTTACAAATCTTTGTGTCTGTGGTCAATCAGAATAGTCTGATGCAGTAGAATAAGGTTTCTCAACCTTGGTAAGTATTGGCATTATGTTAATCTCTGTTGCAGGGCTGTCCTGTACATTGTGGAGTATCTACCAGCATCCCTGGCCTCTACTCACTAGGCGCCAGTAGAACTTTCGCAGTTGAACAACCAAAAATGTCTCCACACATTGCCAAATGTTGAGAATCACCACAGCAAGGAGTTTGAGACAACCCCCTCTGTAGAGGTGCAGGGAGCTGAAATAAGCTATCGACACATGCCATGCTCTTTCTAACTCCAAACTTTGAGCAAGTCTTTTCCCCCTCCCCCTTTGGTATTTCTCATCCTTCTCAATTCAGTGCCACCTCTTCCAGGAAGCTTCCTTTGATCTATTCCTCTTCATGTTTCACAGCTTCATCTTTGTGTACCTCATTTTTTCTAACTTCTCCATTTTTTCTATGTGTGTCCCTGTTAGACTTTGAGCATTTCAAGGGCATAGAATGTGTTTTCATCTGTGTACCTCCACTATCTGGTACACTGTAAACAAGTGTGTTTGTTGGGTGGTTAACAAAATAATAAAGGTTGATCGTATATTTTCAATGTAAGCATTTGTTCCCTGCTGTACGAGGTCTGACAATTAAGTTCCAGAACTTGCCACCGCGTGCTTACATTGGCAGCACTGTACAAACAGCTCCATAAGGCTTCATAACCTTGGTACATCAGTGTCTCACAGCTGTGTTCGTGTCAATGTGTGGCGGTGTCTTGCTGACTGGCGTTCATTATTGTTGCGTGCTTTTATGTGCCTTCACGAGAATGTCTGAGCTTGAATTAGAGCAACGAACAAACATTAAATTTCTTATTAAACTTGGCAAGAGTGGAAGGGAAATCAGGGACATGTTAGTCCAAGTTTACAGGGATAATGCCATGAAGAAAATGGCAGTGTACAAATAGATTAGACATTTTTCTGAGGGGGGAATGCATGTCACTGATGAAGACAGGTCAGGGCGGCCAGTAACGAGCAGAACTGATGAAAACATTGCAAAAATTCATCAATTTGTGCGTCAAAATCGTCGGCTCTGAGAAGCATAGTAGACCAAGTAAACAGCGATAAACAAACAGAAAAATCTTAACTGAAAATCTTGGCATGAGAAAGGCATGTGCAAAAATGGTCCTGAAAGAGCTCTTTCATCATGACTATGCACCAGCTCACATGGCGCTGTCTGAGAGACTTTTTAGCCAGTAAACAAATAACTGTATTAGAACACCCTCCCTACTCACCTGATCTGGCCCCCAATGACTTCTTTCTTTACCCAAAGTTACAGGAAATATTGAAAGAAAGACATTTTGATGACGTTCAGGACATCCAGGGTAATACGACGACAGCTCTGACGGCCATTCCAAAAAAAGAGTTCCAAAATTGCTTTGAAGGGTAGACTAGGCACTGGCGTCGGTGCATAGCTTCCCAAGGGGAGTACTTCGAAGGTGACCATAGTGATATTCAGCAATGAGGGATGTAGCACTTTTTCTAGGATGAGTTCGTGAACTTAGTTGTCAGATCTCATATAGTCAGCACCTGAAATAGTGTCTGTCACATAGTAGATGCTCAGTAAATATTTGTAGAGTATTTGTCAAACATGTCAGATGAGAGCATGACAATTATTTCATTAGTTAGATACTAGGTAATATTTTAATTAGGTAGATACTAACTTGACTTAGGTTTTGTCTGTATTTTGGGAAAAGATTACCTTTTTGTACTCATGATTAATTAGCTTTTTCATTACCATGTCCCCCATTAAGTTTACTCAGAAAACCAGAATATGTATCATGGAGTACAGGTCAGAGTAGGAAAGAGCAAAAAGTCATAGGCTTACTACATTACTATGCATTGGCTTCAGAACTGTAAAACCTTGGGGTTGAAAAAAACTTTTAAACATTATTGACTCTAAACACCCATTTCATTTACTCAATAATTCATTTAACAAACACGCACTGAGTACCTACCACGTGTTCCCTGCTGGAGGCACTATGCAGAAAGGACCTCAAGGAGTTCTTTGTCAGTTTGGGAAGAAAGGAAAAAAAACACACAAGAGGGCACACACCAAGTCAGAAATGTGCACGGGATATCGGGAAAGCATAGAATAGGGCAGCTGCCACAGCTTATGATCGCCAAGAAAGGCTCCCAGAGTAAGAACATGAGATAGGACTTGAATACAGGAAGCGGGCAAAAGACAGAAAGCAAAATCCAGAAAGAGGAAACAATGTCGGTAAAGGCCCAGAATCATGCAACTTACGACAGACCCATGGGAGGAGACTGAACAGAGTGATGGAGCATGGAACATGGAACGGAGCCTGTGCGCACCCTGAGAAGCCCCATACCTCCCAAAGCAGGCCATTTCATCTTTCCGATGGGTGAGACGGTTGGAAAAATCTTCCTTCCATTATGGCGAAATCCATTTCCCTCTGAAACAAAGCTATTGGGATATAAGGATAAGGGCAGCTCTTGAGCAGCATGTCTCAAAGTGTAGGCCATAAGCCTCCTATGTGAGAACCAGCTGGAGAACCTGGGAACCCTCGTCTTTAGCAATCAATACCTGGAGATTCTTCTGTATATCACATCTCTTGGCACATACGCCTTCATAAGAAGAAATGTGGCTGAGGGCTGATGGCCAGGGTAAGCATTATTACATCCAGAGGTGAGAAGGAAAACAGAATATAATTCTTCTATGTCAGCACAAAGAACCTGAGGATGAAGACCTGGGTAGGTTTTCGCCTTGGTGAGGAACAGGATTAATCTCAGAGGCTGGGAGTGGACGGAAGGAGGAGTAACCAAATGATGAGAGAAGGTAAGCTATGGGAGGCAGAGCGGTAAACAGAATACTAACACAAGAAATTTCATGCCATCTAAATTCACTTTGAACTTCTAGGAAAATATACCAGCCATAGCTAACAAGTGCATTCTACACCTCTGTCTTTCCTTAACCTTCTCATCTCAAAACCCTAGCAAAACCCGAGCATCATCCCCCCCACCAAGGGCTGAGGCTATCTTGTACCTTTGTAAGAATTAAAAAATAGCCTACGCCCCCTCNCAACCCGCCCCATGGTAGAATTAGAAAAGGGCAAGTCTAGCTCTGGTCCCTCAGCTGTGTCAAGGAGCAGTGCCCTGAACCTTTCCAAAGGTCACAGGCTCTCCTCTTCCTTCCTTCCTTTCCATAAGAGCTAATAAGCACCTACTATATGCAAAGAACTATAAGAAATACGAAGGGAAGTACTAAAGAAGAGAGCCACCATCACCACCAAAAAAAAAAAAAAAAGAAAGAAAGAAAGAAAAAAGATTAAGGAGAGAGGAGAATGGGCAAGAATGGGCTTTCCTGAGAGGACATGAGAAGGCTGAGAACTCAGACCTATGGATTCCTGGGAGAATCCTTTCTCCCAGCACTCCACTTCTGACCATTGTGTGGTCTCAGACAATCATTAGCATAACCATTAGCCTCTCTGAAATATAATTATTCTTGGGCTGGCTTTCTCTGGCCCCCTGCCAAAGGGGAACAGTCACAAATCTACATATGAATTTGGGATAGGGAATTTTTTATATACTCCTAAATGTCCACTCAGGGTTTGCAGCTAAGCAGGCTGTTCCAATGAGGTCTTTCCTCTTCCCCTCATCGCCATCTACTTGGGATATGGATGGTTCACCATGGTACCTATTTCATTTGGTCCTTCATCCATCCATTGAACAACACTTATTGAGCATCTATTAAATACTAGGCCCTGTACTGAAAATGATGGTGACTAGGCAGCCAGTTTCTTTCCTAAGCAAACTTGGTCTAGAGGGAACACCACGCATTTACTTCACTAATTACAAATCTGATTACAAAAGGGAACACTGAGAATGCAGTGGGAGCTTACCCTTACTAATGGGAGCTTCACCAGAGAGAGCAGGATCAAATGCAATGCCTACCTGTGCATGAATCTCAACAGGAGCCTTAGAGTTCTGCTTTGGAGAATGCTTGAGTCTCTCCACCTTGTTGAAGGTGCTCTAAGCAAAGTCTCCCAGTCCTTAAACACCAAACTGCCAAAGAAGGGGTCCTAGTGTCTCCCTTATCACCGCACCCTCCTTTAGATTTGCTAGCCACAACTAGAGGGTTCCAAAGCCACAAGGGCCAGATCCATCCTAGTCTTCCTCTCCTCAGGGACCTCTCTCTAGAAAGTCAAGAGTCCATTGGGTATGGATGGGGTAAGGGCCGTATCCCAGCTGCTCGGGGACTGCCAAGTTCCCTTGATTATTCATACTTACTCTCCTGCAGCACGTAGAGAATGTTATGCTCCAACCATAGTTTATATTTTATTTTGAAGACTCTAAAGTCTATTTTATTTTCATGGTTTTGTTTATAACCAAATCATGAAAAATAAAGCGCTTTCTAACCTGCTTCTGTTAGAAGCTCTATTACGCTATCATTACTTCAAAAAAGATAAGGACCTACCTCAATCTACTTCAAAAAAGCCAATACCTGTTCGTAAAATTAAATAAAGCTGGGTGCTCCCTGCATTGAAATTTTCCACTTAACATGTACCAGGCCAAAAAAAAAATAATATAAATATATGGTGATGGAAGGACAACTAACTCTGGGTGGTGAACACACAATATGATATATAGATGATGTATTACAGAATTGTACACCTGAAACCTATGTAACTTTACTAACCATTGTCACCCCAATAAACTTTAATTATAAAATAAAATAAAATAGGAAATTTATTAACATAAAAATAATAAATACTGCCTTCTTCTGTCACTAAAATAAATGCAGCAAACTTGCAACTTCAAATCCATGAGCTTATTAAATCTTTTTAAATCTTTTTAAAAATGCATTCTCTTGTAGTTGGGCAATAAACTTGAAAACGCATTAATGCTGTCAAGTAGGTATAGCTAATGACATTAAACATAAACAAGCACATCATTTCATGGGTGTAAGATAAATTTATATAATATAAATGCTCTGACAGTAAGAAAATATACTGCTATATTCAATTATGTCATCTGCTCAAAATACAATTGCTCTGTGTTTGGTAAACAGATTAAATCCAGGTCACATTCCTGCTTTCAACAGAATTTCTAGTCACTCCCTTTTCTCTAAAGACTTGTGTTCTTTGTTTCTGCATGTTCTTAAGTGTCATCATTTATTGCTATAGGCGTGATGGCTATATTTAACTAATAATGACAGTGGTTGTCATTAGATTTTAAGTCGCTAACACTAGTCTGACATATCATTTGAAGTATGTCTTCAATTTAAATTTGATTAAAATTACAAACATCCCATCCATTGTGTCAATCAAAATGTTGTAACCCTTTCCCTGAACTTTTCTGTGAACTTTCTTGAAATAAGTTATGGCAGCTTAACATTAAGGCTAGCCTTGGGTCATACACATATTTTAAAATATGACTCTTGGAATAGAGCAGAGCAAGGCCATTTGGGGCTGCTTTTATGAAAGGGCTTCATTTTGACTTACACCCCAGAAAAAATTCTCAAGGCAAAAAGCACAATAGTGAGAGTTCAAAGGCTCTAATTCAGATTCCCCTATCATGCTGTATACACAGGCGCTCAATAGGCATTTTAATTTGGTTGTACGTATTTCAAGATCTCGGACCTAGCAAATACCCTTGTTAGTAAAATCAGGGACTTGTGACGGACTGTGTGAAAAACTGGTGGAAATACAATGTAGACACCTATCGTCTATGGTAGGCTTTTACACACATCATCTTATTCACGCCTCATAGTAACGCAATGAGGTGTATGCTATTAGGCTACACTTATCGATGAGGAAACTGAGGCTTAGAGAGATCTAAGTGACTTGCCAAAATTCACGCTGTAGTTTGCTTCCCTGGCAGTGAGGAGGAAGTAGAGACAAATGTTTTCGTTGTTGTTTTCCTGAACCCAGCAAGCTCTTCTGGGAAGGCAGGAGGAGTGAACACAAGATTCTGATTAATAGCCTTGGGATCTTAATACCATTTGGAATCTTAGTCATGCTTATAAAATGTTATTCTCAGTGTTCTCTTCAGACTCGGGATTTACAGACATTTAATATTCAAATAATTTATATAGTTTTTTAGAGACAAGACAACATCCAATCATCCTTTAAGATATTATCACCTCTATTTTACAGGGAAAATATTAAAGCGCAGACCAATCTGTGCAAGGTCATGAAACAGAAACTAGAATCTTGCGAGATCATCTGACTTCAAGTCTAGTGTTCTTTCCACTAAATAATAATGCATTTTTCATGTCTCTCCTAACAGATGTCTGAAAACTTCAAAAACAAATGGTTGGAAAGGCAAACACCTCTGAAACAGTTACTGTGGAATACATAAATGAATTCTCAGATAAAGTGACAAGCAAGGTAGGCAGATAGCTGCCTAAAAGATTTAATGTAAAGGTTACTTTAAAATTGCCTCCTTTTGTTTCCATGACATTACTTTTTCTTATGATGCCACCCTTTTTACTTCCTTTATAACATTTACCACTGTCAATAAATACCTTATTTAGTTCTTTATACACTATGTCTATTGCTCTTTCCGTCTCACTAGAACCTAAGCTCCAGGAGACCTCTGTGTTGTTCACACCATACGTTAAGGCTTGACACACTGCCTGGCACATTGTAGGGACTCAATAAAGATTTGTTGAGGGAATGACTGAAGGAATAAGTGGTCTCTTCTTAACTATTGCTCTGCCTCTTTAGACAGGGAATCATACATTTTTTTCTTATCTCCCACACACTCTTTCAGCTCTATTCAGGGAGATAATCTCTCTGTTAGTTCTTACCCATGCAGTAAACAAGGTGAAAAAGATAATAGTTATAACCTTTCTGAGTTAATACCCTAGTGAGAATTAAAATGTATCAGATTTCTTTGCAGTTGTAACTGAAAGACCTTATCCAAAATCCTTAGGTCAGATGTGACCATAAATAGAAATTTCTGGATTTCAAAAAGGTCATATAGTACCTATATCCTGATGGTGCATATATTCAAATACTATGTAATATGCCCAACAAGGTGTAGGGTAGCAGCCCGTAATCAAACACTTGAATATGCCAAGAATTTAGATGTTTCTCAATGATTTGATATTTTGACAATATGAGATGCTGCCACACGTATGTTCTACATTTTCCTGCCGGCTAAGAACATTTTTGGGGGGGCTGGAGGGGGTCCATCTCTTGCAATTATCTTTAGATCCACATCTATTTATATAAGTAAAGATACTCTACACACTTATTTACCGGTTCAAAACTTTTGGAATCAGGAAAACATAAAATGCATGCCTATCGTGTTAGCCTCAGTTGTGGAAACAGATGAAAGGAGCAGCACATCATGCTGTCTCAGAAGTGGGGTTTTTTTCTCTATAAATGTCATTTTCCTACTTTTGAATATATGCAGCTAAACGGGAGACAAGACGGACTGACAAATAATCTCGCCTAATACGTATACTATTCAAACAATACGATAACAGGGAATCTGAGGAAGCTCACTCTCACTCCTGCTGTGGCTGCCGAAGGAAGTAGTGGTTGCCCAGGTGAGCATCAGGAAGACCAGCATAAGTTCTAACAGGACCAAAGCAGCCACTGGTGTCAGCAGCACTGCAGCATTGTCTTGAGATACAGCAGCAAGAAATGCAAGGTGTGATGTGATGTGGGTAGTGGGTCACTTCTTGAAATTTGTGCTTTTAACCCAGCCATTTAAAAATCAACAAATTCAGAAGACATATAATGGAACAGAATATAATGCACAAACCAGGTTCATTAAACTAATGCATTTTTTGAAAAACAAAATATGACAGAACATTTCATTACTGACGCAGATCTGAGAAAAAGTGTTATGCTGCTACTTATAATGCGTCTTGTGTGTCGTGGAATTGAAATATTTCCAAATCATCAATAATTAAAATGATGAGAATCCATCATTTCACTGACATTTACTTCTACATGAAAAGATGGCCTATTTTAAATGTGCTCACACATATTCTTGTCAATCACAAGCTGTCACAGCAAATTATTTCATTTTGTAGAACCACATGGCAGTTAGCAGAAAATCTCTAGGTTTAAATTTAGATCTTAGGTGTAATATCAAGAACTCTTTTCATGGATTTTTTTTTTCTGTGACTACATATTCACAATACAGTATATAAAAGATGTAAAATCCTATTCATAATACTCACTTACACTTCTGTTTAACAAAACTCAGGACTGAAATGAATCACTGTAAATGATAACTCTAAAAGCCAAATAGTAGAATAGGATATATAGGAAAGAATGGAAATATAAAAATAAAAAAAATTTAAAACAATCAAAGCTCCCTACAATGGAAGTTTGACCTAATGAATTAGGTCCAAACAGTTTTTTTCCACTCATCTTCTTTAAGATGTTTAAGCAACTGCATTGCTCACAGTTCCTAGCAGTTGTAAAAGAGCTGAACTTTTATAAATCCCATGAATCTGATGAAAGAATTTTCACTGTGTCACCATCAAGCAAAAGATTCAGGAAACTGAATATAACCTAAATTGCATACCCATGAATCTGAAAACTTTTAAATGCCTTTTCAAATAATTCATTAACTACATCTCCACAGTTCTAGCAGAATCATTAATAAATTTCAGAATCTCCAAATGCCAGAATTATGAGACCTAATAAGAGTTGATTTTCATCAAGTTTTTATAAAAATATTTCTCTTTTTCCCACACACAATTATCCTTTCCGCTTAAGCATTCAACTTCAAAATGTAAGAATTATTCTAATATTGCATTTCGACAGGGAATGCTTCATTTCAGTCTTGACCTTGGTCTGACCTCTATATAAAAGCTTTGTGTTTCGAGGTAGGTGATGAATAGCTCTCTGGCTTTCCATTAAATCCAGTGCCACTGGTTGTCAACAGTGATGTTCAAAAGGGGTCGTAGTTAAAAAAATCAGAGATGTTCTGTACATATTTTTCTATCTTAGCAAATCTGGAAATAGTTTTAAGTAAGGCAATTTTCACTATCTACACTGCTTTTCCAAAGAATAAGAAAAAAATGAAGTATGGAGATATAATTACCAAAACATACATAGATTTATTTGGACTTCCTGTGCCAGAAATAAAGTATAAATTTTCCTTTGGAGGACCCATTTGATTTACATTATTGAACAGTGTTCTAAATTTTAAGGATTTATATCTTATTTACAGAGTTTAAGGTCCTTAAAGACAAGGGCTTCTATCCCTATGCCAATACTATGTATACATAGACAATATTTATTGGCCTAAATTTAGATTAAATTGAATTTAAAATCAGAGATGAAAGAATAAAGATGAAAAAGCAATCAGTCTATGAGCCCCTTTATTCACCTGTCTCTAATCTAGCCTTATACCTGGCACATAGTAGGCTCTCAATAAATGTTTGCTCAATGAATGAAAATAACATGTCAAACTAATGACTACTTACTGACTCTAATGGTTGCTGGTTAATTGTATATAAAATATTCTTGCTCATTTAAAAAGATAGAGTAACACCCAATTCTGCCAACTGTTTTGCCCCTATTTACCTTTAGAATGTTCAATTTTCCAACTTCTGAGAATGCCTTCTTAGGCTAAATTTATCTATCACCTTCAAAACTATTCATCCATATTTTATTTTTATGGTACTCTCATGACAACAAGTTGGCAAATTATTGATTTATCTAGAAGACACATGAAAGGTAATTTTAACTTGATTTGAAAAAGTGTATATGACATATATATGAAATACGTATATATATATGACATACATACATACATATAAAATCTCCCCACACCCCTTCCAAATTAGCTAAATCAAGTTGTACATATATATTACCACATATATACATATATACACACATATATACATACATATAATATTTATTTGCACTTATATTCTTAATGTTCTGAAAGAAACCAAATAACAGTCTTTAGGCTTATCTACGAGCTTAACTTAGATGAGAGGCTTTTTCCCCATTATACTTATCCTAAGTCTTTTTAACGGACATGTGATATGCTTAGTCTGTGTCCAAGCTCACCTACAATTTCTTTTCTCAAAAGACAAGGCACATCTGCCACCTGCTCTACTCCGTGTCCCAGCAACAACTGTCGAGCAGCATAAAGATTGATTATCAGTCAAAAACCATTGCACAACACCAGATTTTGGTGGGTTAAGCTTGCTGATCCAGCAAGAGATGGTGTGAAATTTTCAGGAGTGTGTGCCAACATTTTGGTGCTAAAAGAACAGCAGTGCATGTCACAGTGAAACACAGCCAAAGATATGCAGACAAAGCAGAGAAGTTTTTTTGTTCCGGACTTGGCTTTAAAAAGGATAAAAGAGAAAACAAAAAGTAGGAGGAAATTAGCTTGTACATTTAAAAATCATCCACCAAGCTGAGTCATGTGTGTAACGTTCTTATTTTTGGCATACATGTCCAGGAAATTTTCAAAGAAGCTTAGCTATAAGTAATTTTTATATATCTCTTCCACAATACCATTATCATATGAAAGGCGAGTATTCCTTATTAATAAAAATAATCTTAAGAAAGCACTCATTCCTGAATATAAAAAAGACACGGAAACATGTGCTCATGGAAACTCATGCTTGTATACAAGCAGATCATTCAGTGAATACAACAAAGTCAAGGTTAGCCACATTTAAAGTTAAAGCAAAATTTGAAAAATATATGGGTCTACACTATCGCATAGATAATTTTTACTGAGTATTATAGCAACAAGTTCCTTTACAAGGACCAAATTATCTTCAACTTTCTATTGAATTCAAGAAATTATTTATTTCTTGATGATCAATTATTATCAAGGAGACAGAAATCACAGTACTATTTTATATAATAACATTAATAGAGAAAGAATTTTCATCACCTCATCTGTAATGCACTTCAGAATTACTTTTCTTCTACTTATGCAATTACTGCCTAGACTTGCCTTTGACTCACCAGCTTTATAGCAGCTGCAGGAAAAAAAAATACTTCTAATAAGGTATAAAAAGCATAGGCGAGTATAGCAGTTAGATACAATTAATTTGTATGGCAAACTTCATATCATTTAAATGTGATTACCATATATAGGATTTGATAACAGACTGTGGGTATGACATGTTTGGAACAATATTCTTAGATAGTGGTGCTTTCATTTCTCTCTTGAAATGTATTCTTTATCACTAAAGAAAGAGAGAAAAATATTTGTTTTTTATTTTAGAAAACCTCCACATTTCTGAAATGTTGGAAACAATGCACTTGTTTAAAAAGACCTTACCTGCAAATATGTCTAAAATGTTATATATTTATATATTTTATATATATGTATACACACACATACACACACATTTCAAGTTTAAAAAGGCAAGCTGCAGCATTGACCTTATGAAAAATTTTATTAGGAAAATTACATGTATATAAGAATTAGATGTTCATTAATGGCCACATTTTCATAATTATGTTAACGCCATCTGAAAAAAGGCCAGTAGTATAGATGAATAAATGATACTTGAAACTTTCAACTATTTCTGAGAGAGTAAGTCTAATGAATCATATCTGTTGGGTGTCACAGAAACTAAACACTAAATTCAATAATCTCTGATTTAATTTATTATATTTTCACCATTTAACCTCCTGCAGGCTCCCTAATGTCTATTCAGATCTATATTAAATTAAGCACCAATGCTAATGAAGGGCAATAAACGTGGCTGTCAGTGGATTTTTCTTTCATTAAGCACATTATCCTCTTACTGAGCTGTAAATGCGTAAACATTAGTTTTGTTAAACCATGCAAAAAAGACAGGATGAAAATCATTTTTTAATTGCACCCCTTAAGGAATTTACTGTATGTGGGGATAGGGTATTTTTTTCCCCTTTTTTACCTTTAATTTTTTTGAATGGATCTAAAAAGGGCTCTCCCATTGAAACATAAACGTCGGCTTCAAGGGGTATATCTTCAGGTTGGAGGGCTTCAGTGCCGTCTGCCAAAAACACTCGTCGTGCGGCCATGTTCAGATTCAGCTTTTCCGTGCACTCCTCCAGCAACTAGAAGAGAGCAAGAGGTAAGAAACAGTGATTTACAGCAAAGAAAGTAACACATTTCCACGAAACAAAAGGTGCTAACAATCAAAATAGAAACTCAGTGGGTCGCTTACTAGAGTTAAGTAACTTGAGTAACTCCACCATGGAGTTATTTTTTAGCAGTTGAAAATATACAAATGAAAGGTAAAGCACAGCTCTAAGAATATGTAGCGATTGCCTAATTTTAGTCCTTAAATATTGTCAGTTTAATAACTCTACAAGATATAAAGCCGTTGTATCTGTTTTTTAAATATACTACTTATATATTGATTAAAAAAAGGAAAGGAATGAAATGCCTGTGAGATCTATGTATATGTAAGCAATGTACAGATTCATATTACTAAAAAGAAAATTTTAACACAGTAACTGTCATCTTTCTCATCTCTTATATTAAAAAGAGAGTAAAGAAGAAATAAAGCACTGAAAACTTTTGAATACTAGTTACCAGGGTGATGGTTGGTACAGTAACTTTGGCAAAGACTGTTCTAGATCCATTTTTGTAAGCTGTTACTCTAATCACTCTGGGTTGAAGTTTGTGTCTTTGAGACGATCTACGCCAATTCTGGGCCAACTGAAATTTTAAAGAGAACTCCGCAACTCTGAAGGAAGAAAACACACAGAAATTGGCACATTAATTAGTAATTAGTTAATTAGTAAAAACATTTAAAAAGATATTATCCTATATTTTTTACAGATATAAGCCCTAATGATTGTTCCTAAGTATTCTTTAAAAAACTTTTTATAGGATATAATTGTGTTTCTACTTAAATATTTAAAAATACTTAATAGAATAAGTTTGCCAAAACTATTCATGTAAAACACCTATCTCCGAATAAATCACTTTTATCATTTTACTTATAAAACATTACAACACTCATTTTTAAAATTATATTTTTATATTAATTATGTTCTGATAGAAAGCATAGTGAAGATTTTCCCTTAAGTTTTCAGGTTTATCAAAGTTCTTTGATTTTTAAAAAATATTTGAAATTTAAATAAATGATAACTAAATTTTTATTCTAAAGTTAACTGTAATTGTTTTCATTTCAAATCGTTTGGGGGCAGTAAGAGAAGATTTCTAAGTTTTGTCTTCAGTCAAAACCAGTGTCAATCCTTATTATAAATTACATGGTAAATGACTAACGTAAAATTTTTTACTTCAGAGTTCTCTAACTAACCCAGTTAATTTTCAATGCCAGTGGAACAAAGTAGATATTTTAAAATAAAAATTTTAGGGTAATTAAAATCACAATATATCCATCTACTCAAACATATGAAAATAAATAATAGGAGTATCAGTTTCTTGGTTTGATTTTTTTTTGTGAACATTGTAGTCTATCCATAAACTCTTAATTGTCAAAAATTTATGATAAGAATCTTGATGTGAAACCACACAAAATGGTTTTTACCGTATGTTCATTTCAATTCAATTTTATTTCAAAATATTGGTTAAATATCAAAGGTATGCATTTCTATTTTTAAACCAATTTTTAAACCAATTTTTAAACCAATCTGGTAAGCAAAGATATTTCATGATCCTAGCCCAATTCTGCCTCAAATGTTCTTTTCTGAGTTTCATATCACCCAGGTTGAAGTGTATTTCATGCTTTCCACAAGTATAATTAGCAATATTCTACTCTGGTGTTTTCAAAGAAAAAAAAAACTAAACAAAACAGAAACAAAACCCTAGAGACAGAGATGTGTTACATTTTAATGTCTGAAATAGTCAATTGAATCATTATAAATTACTCAAAGGAAAAGCTTCAACAGTCAGTTAAAAGGAACAGAGAGCAGCTTTGATTACCTCAGTTGACCCACTGGAGCACTGACAGGTCTGTTTCTCTTGGATGCTGATATAAAACACGAATTGTTTTTACTGTTTGATTTGTAGCTATCTGGCTCTGATATTTTATCACAGCTGTGATCTGATGCTGTTTGATGTGTGGAACAATCTTGAAGTCCTGACCCTTCTGATACTGCTGCTGGATGCAAAAGTCTGGTGGGGCCAAACTGAGGCTGCAAATACTCTTCAGTAGTTTTAATAAATGCTTTTGCCTGGGATGACATAAACTCCCTGGAAGAAACAGTGCATGGAAGAGCACAGTGAATTGATCTGTAATCACTTATTAACAACTACCACATAATAACTAGTTTTGTGCTATATGCTAGACAAAACACTACACACATAGCCATTATTCCTTGGAAGTGGGTACTACTTTTATCCCCATTTTACAGATTTAAGAAATTGGGGCTCAGGGAGGCTAATTCACTTGCCCACGTTCAAATAATCAGTGAGTTGACAGGGTGGGAAATTGAACTAATGCCTGCCCTAAAATAAAACCCACATTCATAACCATTAAACTTAATTACTTACTTATAGAAGAAAGCTGTGTAATGCTTGAAACTGTAAAATTTTTAAATTCTTAGATTCATTTAGTAAACACTATCACTCTGCTAAGTATTAGGAAATACAAAAGTGAAAGAAATGTGGCTCCTACCCTTGAGAAACTTGCAAGCTAACCTCAAATAAAGAGGGAATATATGTTAAATAAACTGCTTAGAACTATGAGTGTGCATTAATTTTAAATGAAAAAATAATAATCCCTTGATAGCAAACTTATTGTAGACTCTAACAAATTTGGTAAAGTCTTCACAGCAGACCTGAGATTAGGGTGGCTAACTCATCCTGGTTTGCTCGGGACTGTCTAGCTTTGGCACTGGAAGTCAGCACCCTGAGGATTTCAGGTGATACAGCTTATTACCAGGGTACATAGGAAGTTAAGAAAGTCAAACCACTCCAGGAGGGCACAAAAAGAATTAGAAGACCATTCATTGCTCTCCAGGATTTGACTTAACAACAACTCCAGTAGATGGCATAGGTTTGGATTCTATGACTCCATCTCTCCTATATCTATCTGCTTTCTCATCCTGTATCATTATTTCCTAACCTACCTTTGTCTTCCTCCTCATTCCGCATGGCTTCTGCTAACTTCCTGTATTTGTCTCCCCATTTCTATACCCCATTACTTTCTCTTTTTTTTTTTAAGATTTTATTGGGGAATTCGGGGAGGGGAACAGCGCTGGGGAATCCGGGAAGGGGAACAGACAGGTTGCTGTTGGTTTGTTCTTCAGTCTAGTTGTGGAGGATGTTGCTTCACTGGCCCAAGCTGGCACCATCATTGCGCTCTTACCGGACAAGGCAGATCAGTTGCCGGCCTCTGGACATCCGCTCACAGCGGCTTCCGGCTACACACGGTAGCTTATGGCAGCCCACTGCAGCAGGGGACTGCAGCCTACGCCGTCGCCAGCGGCCCATGGCAGCCCAGCTCCAGGTCGAGCTGTTGTTCACTATCTTACCTGTACAGGGCAGTGTCACTAGCCCTCATATGTGGGATCTGAACCTGGGCCCTCTGGCGTCCCAAGCTAGTTCTTAACCAACGCGCCACTCGGCCGGCCCTACCCCATTATTTTCTACAGACTCTCTCTGCGTGACTCACACTCAATTCCCCCACAAGTTTAATTTCATCACTCCCTAGTACTCAGTATAGGACACTTCTGTTGGTTAGAACTCTCAAGGTAGGTGACCTCATATGCCACTGGCAAGGCTGTGTCCTATATTGGCCAAAAATCTATGAATAGGACAGCAGGATAATAAAGTACAGAGGAGTTAGAGTGAGATGGGCTCTTAGATGCCTCCCAAAGGAGGAAAACATAATTAGCAGGGACTTCCACGGCTTATCTAGTATACTGAGATAAGCAGAGACACTATCTATGGATTGACCGAAATAGTACTCACCAAAATGCATCACACAATTTACGTTACTAATAAATGTTTTTAAATTTAACAACTCCTCAAAGGCTATTCTGATTCTTCTGATTATTTTATTAGTCATTCACTTCTAATCATAAACAGAAGAATGTAACATTGCAATTGTAAGCCCAGTCTTGAACCATCAGGCCCAAAAGTTTGTGGTCAGTGTTGGCCCAAAGGGATGTGTTACAAAGGCAGGACTGTTCTTCTTAGTGCCAACCTTCAAGGTGAGCAAATAACTGCCAACATGATAATCTCATCAATGTAACACAGGACTTTATTCCCCCACCATATCCTCCCCATTTATTTTCTGAGTCCCCAAGGTGGTGCATTATCAATTCTTAAGTGTCCCCCAAGTCCCCATGAAAATGTTGGTGGGAGTCACAGCTGTTTCCTCTCACCACTTCACTGCTGCCAGTGCCCATCACAAGAACAGTGAGGTCCCTGTAAAAGGGTTCCCATGGATTCCAGGGCTTGGGAGGCCGTAACAGTTCAGCGTGGGGGTGGGGAGAAGACACACCTCTCCAACCCTATCCTATACTAAGTCACCTGGACACCGACGCAGCTCCAGTTGTAGGCAGAGTCCCAAAGAGTCTTCCTGGAACAGTTCCGTCAGCTGTTAGCCCTTACCTGCTCAATTATAGGTACTCTAACCCCATCCACAGGCCGGACAAGGAATAAATGGTACATCATAGTGATAATAATAGTAACAATATTAACAGCTTATGCTTACATAGCACTTATAGTAACAGTCACTTTATAAGCACTTTACTTATATTTTCATTTTATCCTCAAACAGCCCTATATTACTTCTCTCCTTTTACAGATGAGTAAATTAAGGGCTTAACGAACTTGCCAGCGGTCACACAGTAGGCAGGTGTCATAGACGTGACTCAAATCCAGGTAGTTTGGCTCCACAATCTCTGCATTTAACCATCATGTATCAGGAGTCTGGGCAATGCTTAGCTGGACCTTCTGCTCAGGATCTCAAAACGCTGAAATGGAGGTGCCAACTGGGGCCGCAGTCTCATCTGACGCTCAGGGTCTTCTTCCAAGCTCATCCAGGTTTTGCCAGACTTTAGTTCCTTATAGCTACAGAGCTCATAATGACTATCATCTTTGAAGCTAGCAGTAACTCACCTCTCTGACTTTTCTGTTTCTGACCATATTAAATTTCTGCATACTGTACTAGCCATACAATTACCCAGGTTTTAGTATCCATTTTTTATATCAAATTTAGATGCAGATATATTATTTTCTGGAAAATTCTAATGTAATTACTTAAGTAATGGTCATTGTCTAAGTAAGAGTCTAATGTAATTGTCATCATTCAATACTGAGTATATTTAAAAGAATTTGCCACAGAATCTGATGGGAAAATCCAAAGTGGAACTAAAAAAAATGCTTTGAGATTATAATGCATTATTATTAGAATAAGCTCCTTCGTAAAGTGGACATTTTAAAGGATAGTGGGGGAAGCATTCACTTCGATGTGAATGTTCTAGTATGTTACTTTTAAAAAACATAAGCTACTTTACTGCTGAGTTAGTTTACTGTAAGTTATTGAAAAAAGATTATTTCTTTTAGCAATTTGAATAATTTATTAGAAACTAGGTCATAAAAAAGATCAAAAAACAAATGTGGTTTTGTGGTTATAAATAAACTATATAAATATTAAAGATTTTACATGTGCTTAGAGGAACATGAGTTAAAACATGTCAAAATTTAACCTTAAAGCAGAATGGATAAAATTAAATCAGTTAATTAAAAATGATCAAACTTTAGGTAAATAAATCTTTTAAACAACTTCTACATATGATACAATGGATATGATAAATACCAGAATTACAAAGGCATATGAAGAGATTAACTAAGCATTCATCCTTTGTTCAAACAGTACTATATGCCTCATCTTGTTGACTTTCTATTACAATCAAACAGATTATCAGGGACAGAGCTTATTCAGTGAAAATTTACAAGCCCCTTGATATCCCCAGCTATATTTAATTACGCTTAACTCTCTGTGATTTTCATTACATCTAATTTACAATTTTTGCTTCACAAGGCAGCGACCAAGTCAAGATGTGAGGTTTAGAAGTATAAGAAAATATGTTCAGGGAGAAGTATAGAAAAAGCAGATAAATAGACCATGAAGAGATTTAAGGGTATGACTCTAGTTTTGACAAAAGCAATTTTTCTTCTAATTTCCTTTGTTTTAATAGCATTAGTGAATCTTGTGGCTTTTTACAGCAATTTGAGGAAAACGCCTAATAAAGTCATACTTGTCAACCTAATAATAATCAATAACCAGGTGACACTGATCATCGTCCCTGTAACATCCCTCAGCTGTAACTGCACCACATTTGCCTCCATAGTTCTAACCTGTATGCCTCTTTGCTAGTGGTGTGTACTCAACTGATCTACACCCAACATTGTACATCTTTCAATAAGTAAGTATTTAACAAATGTCAACCTGAACTCGGTGCTTACATTTGCTAGAACCCTCTTCCACAACAATAATTGTCTAGTCAAAGAGAAAATGTTAAACAAATAGTAACATATATGTTTACCATTACTGAGTATGATTAGCACTATGAAGAAAAAGTCCTGGCTACTTAACGGGAGAAATTCAGGAGTTAGGGGTATAGGGAAGGCTGTAACAAAACTGTTCAAGCTGCCAAGACACATGATGAGAGGAGTTAACCCCACCAGATCCTAGTCAATCCTATTCCCAATCATTCCTTCAGGTCCTGTGTATGAACTAATATACTGTTTTGCATATTGATATGTTTGCTTTGTGATTTGTTATGTAATTTCAAATGGTTTTGTATCCCATTCTGTAAAGGTAAGACCCTTGTTTTACATATTTTACACTTCCACAGGAAATCAACCAGTGATTGATATAGGAATTATTCTTTTATAATTATGACATCATGCAAAAATGCCACTGACAAGAAACAAACGTAATTTAAGATATTGCTCAAGCCAAGAGTTATGTTGGGTAATACTGATTGTATGTAATAGTCATTCCCCTGATTTTTCCTTAGATAAAAAAAGAGTCAGTTATGTTTGAAGATTCATCTTCTTTATATGCCCATGGAAGGTATCCCCTGATCAGCTCCCGTGGGTGAATCCTCAACGGCCTAACACCAAAGATGGTAATTCCATTTCCCCTTGCCCCTTCCTGGTTAAGTAATCAGCTCCTGTTCCAATTTCTGCCAGAGGGACATGAGAAGAAGTATTCTGGGGAAAGGTTTTTTTGCCATAATAAAAAAAGAGATGTAAGTGATCAAACATCCATCTTCTTTTAATGGGTATTGTTGAGTGAACATGTGATGAACCATCTTGTAAGTAGGAGGAGTCAAAACCAAGGATCTAGCCAATATTCTAAGGATGGCAGTGGGAAAGGTACAAAGAGCCACACTCTTTGATAACCACTGACTTTAACCCTAGAATTGCCCTGCCTCTGAAGATCTTGTTATGTGAGTTCCTCATTTTTAGTTACTTTCAGTTGCGTTTTCTGTTACTTTCTAATAATAGCCAAACTTATACAAATGAGCTTTCTAATCACGTTTGCTTTACTAGTAGTTTTATTAAAAATCTTTACAAATTTTGAATAATTCTATAATGGGCTAAAATATAAACTAATATGGTATTTTCTAAAAATTCTACCTTAATAAAAAACATTTTACCAGAAATACCAGTATAAACATAAAATGACACAGAATTCATTATTTCTCCCCTTTTTTGAAACACAAAACATCTTTGGTAAGTTTAGATTTCTATGGCAGAATTCTGCAGGTGGCTAATAAGTCTATTCATAAGAAGGAAGTGTGGCTACTTTGACAGATCATGGCTCAATAACAAACATGCAGGTCTAAGTTATCACACAATTTGGGTGTGAATTCAACAGCAGGATAATGACAGTTGCCAAGGATTTGTACTTGCTGTCACTTCATACCACTGTTGCCTGTCAAAATGTCTCT
This sequence comes from Hipposideros armiger, assembly GCF_001890085.2. Classification (NCBI taxonomy): domain Eukaryota; kingdom Metazoa; phylum Chordata; class Mammalia; order Chiroptera; family Hipposideridae; genus Hipposideros; species Hipposideros armiger. The sequence goes on along the minus strand of NW_017731495.1, from coordinate 34,818 downwards.
TTTTTTTATACAGAGCCATAGAATTTTTATGGATAGCAATTACTTGCAATATACAATGAAGTACATCAAATCTAACAACCACTCTTTAGCCCGTCATTATTTGGTAGTCTCTTTGTTAAATGTAGTGAACCATTTTCATCTAAATTATTTATTTATACTATATATTTGACAAGCATATATTTCTTGCTTTATATTCTTATGGCATTTAAACCTTCCTGAAAAGTTATGTGTTTTTTTAATATTGTCATTTGTAAAAGTTATCTTTATCCTATTACCATTCTAATGGTAATTAAACTCTCTAATTGGAATAAATACAAATAAGAAAATGTAAATATAAAGGAAAATGACTCAAAGTATATTCAATAATAAATCACCAACCTAAAATACTGGAATGCAACCAATCAAAGAAATAACCCCACATATGTTTGGTAAATGTAAACTTGCATAAAATCTCTGGAGTATAGAAAGCACAAAGAATTCATCAAACTTCATCCAACCCTTTCACCAACTTGATGGAATGAATAACCTCTAAAGATATAAATAACTTTCCACAATTGTTACACTAAATGTGATTTAAATATCAAAGTTAACAATAAAAGTGATAATAATAAAAATGAATAATTCCTTCACATTTTATTTTCAACGCCACAAGAAACTATAATTCTAGTTTGGCCTAGCAATATTGGTAAGGGCATCTCAATTGCAGAGCAATTTTTGGTTATTTCATACCACATAATATGTCAAATTTTTACTTACAACTCAATAACTGAATAATAACCAATGTATTATGGTCAAACAACATATATACTCTATAGCAGATAGTAAAGGTTTGTTAAATTGATCTTGTTTGCTTTTGTAGCAGGAAATTCTAAACAAGAAGAACAAGTTCTAAAATCTGTATAGTACCAGGGCATAAGTCATCCCATCCAAAGGAAAAAAAGAATACTTCTGCTTGTGCAAAAGTAAAAAGAAATAAAACTAAGGTAGGTCTTAAATCTAAAATTGGGGGAAGTTATGGATATTACATATAAATGTTCTGGAGGAAATTTAAATTTTCAAAAAGAAATGATTAGTCCTTAAAATTTTTAAAGGAAATAATATATGAATATTTAGATCTGTAGAGATTTTTTTAAAGCTAGAAGGAAAAATGTGAAAAAAATTATGAACTAGGTGAAGTGTAATTTGTTGGGTAACAGAGCTGAAAACAATGGAGGTGTTGCATTGCTTCATTCACTATCGCTGTCTCCCCCTCACTCCCTTCTGCCACCCATTCCATGGTGGGAACTGACAGCTCATCTTTGGAATGATGAAATTAGTACTATATTTAAATTGTCTCTAGAAAAGGCGATATAACCAAATGTTTATATTTCAAAAAGAGTCTAAGACTCATTCCAATTAAAAATATCCAAGATAACTAAGATGACATAAAAAAGTGAGTGAATAGATTAGATGCAGTTAGTCCCCTTGAAAGCAAGATTTGTCTATGAAAAAGCAACCCATATAATCTGTAACAAAAAATTGTTGGTAATTCCCTCTTAAAACTGATTCAAGTCCTCATTTAATGTATTAAAAAATAATTTGCCCCCTCAGGGAATTAAGAGTTGGCAATACAATTAGTTTCAAGCAGGACAAAAAAATACTGGAACTTTGTATTCTAAAAATCCTGAAATGACATCCTTAGATGATCATCAGCCAAAAACCATTAAAACAAAATATTATATATGCAAGATAGAGATATTAATTGTTCACAACGTTCTCTTAATTTTAAAATGCAATTTTAATTTGGAAATCTTCCACTTAGCTTTCGGAGATACAGTCTATAAATATGGCAGAGCAGCCCCTAGGTACTTGTTACCAAAAATAATTGATTCTTCCCTCTATGTCTCAAAGGCTGACTCCCTGTTCCAGGTCACCTGGGAGACATCAGACTATGGCTGGGTAGGAAAAGTCTCCTATTGTGCTGCTTTCCTGGAAGTTGCCACAGGAATGAGGCTTCACTTTCCAGTCATCTGACCTCCTAGTGGTTAAGTCATAAAATGGGAAAATCAGACCTTTGGCACAAAGTGAACTGATTTACACTGTTGGTGATTAGTTTTCTTGGAGGAAGGGTTTTGGCACAGCAGTTTTCACTGTTAAAAACAAATGTAGCATAAAGTGATAGAGGAAAAACGCTGAAAGAATACATGGAAGAGAAAAGAAGAGTGGATGATGTAAATATAATAAAGAGTAAATTAATAGCATCAGGTAATAACATGAGAAAAAAGTAGCTGATTACTGTATGGTTGTAATAAATGGATTTAATATACGTGGACATATTTTGTTAAATGTACAATGTGATACTTAGTGAAGAAAAGCACAATCTCAGCAATATAAGTAAAGGAATACAAATTGACTACATTTTAATAATTATTTCTCATAAAAAGATCACAAAGATGGTGGAAGAAAGGTGGCAAGGAAAACAAGAATGAGACAAGAGAAGTTTTAACCTCAATCAGGATGAAAATGTCTTTACTCATAGAGAAAATTACCTCTCTCTTATAATCATATTAATACAACGGATCTGATTACCATTAGCCTTTATGAACTTGACCCTTTTCAGGTTGAAACTCATTTTATTTTTCATGAAAATAAAAGACGTCTGGGCATTGTCTTTAACTTTCCATTAGATTGCCAAGAGGACGGTTACTTAATTTTCTAGGTACATCATAATCAAAGTTGATGATAACCAGCAATAGTCACAGAAAAGACGTTAGGATTCAGACAAAGAAATAGAAGCACATAGAAACAAACTAAAAAACAGGTGGTAGGGAAGTCTCACAAGAAAGAAAGACTGACATATTTTTAAAAAGGACAAAAATAGTCAGTTAAAGAGTTTCAGAATCAAAGAAAGAAAATGAGAAAAAAGCAGAAACAAACTGAATAAGTGAAATTACAGTTAGCTTTAACAGGAAAAAAAATCTAAAAATGCACAAAAGATAGCTGGAACAAAAGTGAATGTAGTACTATTTTGAAAAGGAAAATTGGTAAAAATAAATTCTAAAGACAATAAAAAAAATGTGCAAATACACATGTATTAGTATTGGCATTTGTATCAAGAGAATTTTCTTCCATTGTCTTATTGGGAAAAACACGATCATGAGTAACATACGTCTCTACAATATAACTACAGGATAATGATTTTCTAAAAAATTACCTAGCTATATAGCTAGTACACTGTGTAAATCATCTCATACACTGCAACTAAGCACTCATAACTCACAGGAACAAGGCAAAACAGAGATTAGCTGGAAGTCTGGATGTCACTTTGATCTAAGCTTAGTGACACACACAAAAACAATCAAACTGTTCTAAGATATAAATATGACCTAGCATTTCTACAAGGAGATTAACATACAAAATCTCCAATTTATAAATACATCCTTCAATGCTCTTATAGTCTACATTTTCTATTTAACATAAAGACAATGGGCTCACAGTTAGCCAGCAAATAGTTCATCATACCTGACAGACACGTTTTCATTCTTTCATTTTATAATAGAGAAAAAACACCTCTGTCTCTTCTGCTTTATATTTCTGAGAAGTGTGGTAAAATATAATAGCTAAGAGGTCTGGTTGTCGAGTTAGTCCATTTGAATTCAAACCATACCTTCTCTACTTACCAGCTGTGAGATCTTGGTTAAGCTAATTAACTTTTCTAGGCCTGTTTTTCCTCTTGGTAAAATGGAGATGTTTAAAATACTATCTGCCTTATATGCCTCCCAGGGTTATTTTGAGAACTAAATAAATAAAACGCAGGTTAACTGGCACACAGTAAATCTTACCTGTACTGCCATTATTGCTACTATCATCATACTACCTTTGCAAGTTAGGCTCCAGGAATAATTTATGTTTATTGAATAATCTATCTTTTTATTTCCCATAACACAGGACAAACTGAAGGACTCTAACTCAGACAACAATCTTCAGAGCCCATCCCATCTTCGAGTTATTACTGACATCCTAGTCTCAGCAAAGCTTGAGCATTTACATAGACAACTTTCTAGAAGCTCTTTTATCCCCTTCAGAATTCAGTTGAAACTGCTGACATAATATTCTTACCTTGGTCCATCATTTGACATGTGTTTGTAAGCTGGGTGAATGGCGTCCCCACTGCAGGTGCCCTCAGAGTTGCTTTGCTGTGATACCCCCGTGGCTTTAGTCCAGGGTGATAGAACAGATTGAGAAAGTGCTGCTCTATGGTCTTCTGTTTCTATTTTTGCCATTTTCAGCTAAGAATGAGAACAAACCTTATTTAATTTAAAATGTGAAATCCTCCTGGGTTATAAAGTGAGGCTGGGCGTTAATCACAATTTACTTCTCATCATGTTCTAGACCATGCAATGGTTGCTAAATGTGAAATCTCATTAGAAATGAACAGAGATGAGAATATAAATGAAGACACAATCATAAATCTGTCCTTGGTATAAACCTATTTAAGAAAGGGAAAAATTGTGCCCTTTGAAGCTTACATCCTAGTAGGGGCAGATGATACACAATAAACATAAGGAATAAGCAAATTGTTAAGATTTCAGGAGATAAATGCTGTGGGGGGAAAATCATCAGGAATGTAGGTTGGGGATATGAAGGTGAAGGAAACTATTTTAAATAGGTTTGTCAGCACAGGTCTCATTGAGGTGGCACTATCTGGGCAAAGGTTTAAAAGAGGCGAGGGAGTTAGACATACAATATCCAAGAGTGAGAAGAGTGAGAAGGCCCTCTAGGTGTGAGGAACAGCGAGAGTAGGTAAAGAGATAAACAGGAGGGAATAATGCAGCTGGCATGTGGACAGAAGGGTAATGGAGGGGGTAGAGATAACATCAGGCCTTGTAGGACACTGTTAGTCCTTTACTTAGAGAGCCCATGGAGTGTTTGGAGCCGGGGAGTAACAATTTTTTTAAAAAAGGATAATTTTGCCAGCTTTGTTAAGAATCCATCAAATGTGTCAAAATGACTGCATTTCAACATCCTGATTTGTCCATATATTGCTTTCTTTTAATACTTTTATAAATTCCTTGTGGCAGAGACTGCCAACTATCTGCCAGTATCCATTCCTTCCTTTCTGATACTGGGATCCCTGATTTTTGACTGAGGCATATGGATGCCCAAAATAAAGACTATTTTCCAGTCTTCCTTGCAGCCAGGTAGGGCCCTGTGAACAAGTCTGGCCAGTGAAATAGTGGTGGAAATGATCCAGGCAAAGGAGTTTGTCCTTCTTTTTCCTCTCTGTGACCTAGAAGGAAAACATGAAGGCTGGCCCCAGATCGGTCCTCTTTCACTTGGATATGATGCTAGGAATGAAAGCCATGCACCAAGGAGGACAGGAGGAGCCTGAATCTCTGACAATATGGAGTGCCATAAGAACCCTGGACGACTTACCTTCATACTTTCCCATGAAAAATAAACTTGTAGCTTGTTCAAAACAATGTTAATTTGGATCTTTGCTATTTGCAGTTGAACCTAATCCTGCAATCCTGATATCTCTTGAACTCGGTTGCTTTCAAGAACCTAAAATACATGGTATTGGCTTAGAGCAAGGAAATGAGAAGAACACTAGGATGGCTTGGAATTTAACTGCGAGTCTACTAATTTGGGGCTTTGGGCCTTTGAGACTCACCAAACTTCTACAATCCATGAGCCAACTCCTTAAAGTAAATCAATTAATCTCTTCTCTCCTCTCCTCCACTCCCCTCCCCTCCCATATTTATCGATATATGGGCTCTGTTTCTCTGCAGAACTCTAATATCTCTCTTTCAAAGACCATTCATTTCAGCCTGCAAGACTGAGCTAAGAACTGGAGCAAGAAAGACTTTCCTTAAGCACAGACCAGTAAAAACAGTCAGATGATGAATATAATGGAATCATTAGTGGTGAAATGGATCAGCAAGAAGCTATAGCAACCACAGCAACACCAATGGCAACAGGAGCACCAACAGACAAACTGACACCACCAGGGCTCGTCCTCATTTGGGAGAGGGTATCTAGAGGATTTCCCCTTTATTTTAAGATTTTTTTTTTTAATTGGGGAATTGGGGGAGGGGAAAGCGTTGGGGAATCAGTGAAGGGGAACAGACAAGTTGCTGTCCTTTTGTTCTTCAGTCTAGTTGTGGAGGGCGTTGCTTCACTGGCCCATGTTGGCATTATCATTGTGCTCTTCCCAGGTGAGGCAGTCACTCGCCAGCCATTGGACAGCAGCTCACGAAAGCTCATACCGGCTGCTGGCCAGCCCCACTGCAGCCTACGCAGTTGCCAGCGACTCACGGCAGCCCAGCTCCAGGTTGAGCTGTTGTTCACCATCTTAGCTGTGGAGGGCAGAGTCACTGGCCCTTATGTGAGATCCGAACTGGGGTCCTGCTGCTCAGAGCTGGTGTCCCAAGCCAACTCCTAACCAATGCACCACTCGGCCGACCCAAGGATTTCCCTTTTGAACTATGATGAATTCCTAAGGTTCTTAGATAATCTACAAGACACGGGAAGCTCAAAGAGTATGATGCTAATGAAACATATGGAAGAATAAAACAACTATAACATCACGTACAAGTATTATGGAGGAATACATACCTATAAAACATAAGAGAAAGGTCATGCCATCCTACACCACTTTCTAGCTATGTGACCTTGGGTATTATAACCTTTCTGAGCTCTAGTCCTTTCATTTGCAAAATTGGGTTATCCACATGGTTATGTAGATTAAATAAAATGATGAACGTGAAAGCATTTGGCATGGTGCTTGGCATATGGTAGGCATTCAATAAATGTTAGATGAATGTCAATCACAAGAAGAAAAGGTATTTCTCTCTGCATAGTTTAATAAGAGAAGGTACTTTTCTCTGTCCGCACTCTTCTAGTATTTCAACTGGAGACCAAAGGGCTGTTGGCCTTCACACCCTCCCTCCCCCTTTAAGTTTCTCACAACAGGAGAGCTGAGGTTCTCGTCTCAGGCTTCCTAACAACCACTGCCTGTTCAGTTCTTCCACAGGTCAAGTCCTTCCTAACTGGGGAAGAATCGAGCTGTGTACAGCAAGGCAAAATTGTATAATTACAGAGTAAATTACTTTGCAGAATAAAATCCCTTGATTGTCTTCAGGTGTTTATTATAGAATCCAATTATTTAAAAATAAAATTTGAACTGAACTATTCAAAAATATCTCTTGATATATAACAATAGTTTTACTTTTTACTTACGCATGATTACAATCCTAATCTTCACTGAAAGAGGTAATCATTTTAGTGATGGGTATAGTTTTGTTTTGTTTGGTTTTTTTTGTTTTGTTTTTTTTTTTGGTCCATGTAAAATAATTTCAGGATGCTTTTAGGTGAAAGGAGCTATGTAAGTGTGAACTCATTATCATTATTAAATGTAATATTTCTTCTGTAATGTTACTATAAAAACAGTGTCATCCCCACTAAAAGTAGAACGTATTAACAGGTTAAGTAGAAAGTGCAGAATACAATAGGTTTTCAGATAACATTCCTGCACATTACTAATTAAATGAGAATTAATTGTCAATTAGAAATTATAGAAACAAAAATGTGTTAATTTTAATTTGACATATTACTATGACATTTTAGTAGAATACAGATAAAGGCACTGCCTTATGTTTTATTAACTCATGCATAGTTTATTCACTGACACACTGAAAAAGCATTTTTTTTTCTTTACTTCCCATCTCTTAGCAATTTTGCATGAATATAAGCTTTCCTTTCATGCTCACCCCCACATTTGCTTTTCCACCTTTTTTTTTTAAGAAAAAGGCATTCAAGTGTACAGTGGTATGAACCTGGATTCGGAAGCCACAGTGTCTGGGTTCAGAACCCTGCTGCCCACTTACTAACTGTGACACTTCGGAAAAGTCACATAATCTCTATGTGAATCAGTTTCTTCATCTGTAAAATGGGGTTAAGAATAGGAGCCACTTCATAAAGTGGATGTGCTTAGCACTCAATAGGTACCATGGGTCAGCTATTGAAGGAGAGGCTTGATGGTCTTAAGCTGCAGCAGTGGGTACCAGTAACACACAGTACCTGGAGACTCTCCAAGGGGGCAAGTGTAGATAGTTTTAAGGAAGTTGATTTCCAGATCCAGATGCTTTCCTAAAATGCAACTGCCCAAAAAGCTTCCTGTCCCAATGAGAGTTTGTCCTTGGAAAGCCTCCATTCAGTCATTTTACAGAAGAAAGGCATTCCTTTTACGCCCATTCTATGGCCTCAAACCAAGGAACAACTCCACTATTCCCTTAATAAAGAAATGTTAAGCATCCTCTATCAATCTATATCAGTAATATATATATATATATATATATTTTCAATAAATTTTACTTTTTTCAATTTAATAAATATAAAAAATGATAATATATTCATGCTACTTTGAATAATTGTGTACTAAAAATGATTATAATAAAAACTCAATCCTGAGGAAATTTTTCGATACTTACAACCTCATAGTCCCAGGACATTTTTAAATTTGTTGTTATTGTATGACAGTGTCCTATAAAAGACCTTCAAGCATGAAAGATAAAAATCAATGGAAAAAATGGAGAAGAAATATAAGTTTAAAGAGAAAAAGAAAGGATGTAAAATTTCCAACTGTTGAAGAAGAGCTTGTTAGCTTTCTTACATGTTATTTTTCCTATTGGAATTTCAATGATGAAGGGTTTTGCTTTGTTTGTTTTGTTCTAGTAGCTATAATTATACAACTATACTAACAAAATGTACTAGGACAAACCCAGTCATCTAACTTTTACCTTATTCTTTGTACCAGAACTATGGTTAGCAGAGCAGTGCTTGCATATTCTTGTCACTTTTTTATCTTGCCACCCATTGTTATCATAAACACATCAAGTTAAACATAAAGAAGGCATCTTTGTGGCCCTCCAAATGTGTTCCCCTAAAATCACTTTGCTGATCCTGATCCTGTCATCCATCCATCCATCAAATATTTATTGAGTAGCACCTATTTCCAGACTTTAAAAAAAAGACAATGGATTCTGTGTTGAACAAGACAATCTGGCTGCTCCACTAGTTGAACTTTCACTATAATGAACATATAGACAATTTTAGTTAACTTGTCTGATTAAAAACAATATGAATGATAACTGCAGTTATTACAGAAAGGCCCATATTAAGATTAGAAAAAAAAAGTATAAAAAAATCCCTAATAGTCTCCTATCCTGGGCAAGTTAGCCACTATTATAATTTTTGAATATTTGTTTCCGACTTTCATCTATGATTTTATAGAGATACAGTCTTTTCTTTAAACAAAAGAATGACCATATCAAATATACAGCTTATATACAGCTGTGTTCACTTAATGAGAATATTCTATGATATTAAATATTTGTTGAGAACACAATCTTTTTGTTATTTGTTTAATATACTAGCTAGTTGCTCCAAATGCTTTCAGTTGTAAATAAAGCTGTGGTTTTGTACATACCATTGACCATACCACTGATTAGTTCTTTAAGAAGGTTCAGAAGTTAAAATCCTGGATCAAAGTGCGTGAACACTATGATTTTAAGGCTGATGATATATTTCAAAATTGAATTCGTTTTAGAAATGTACCAATTCCTAAAACTACCAGAAACAGTGGGTGGAAGGCCATCTAACAGCACCATTACTGAAATAACACATTATTTTTTAATCTTACCAATTTTAGAATAACTTTCTAACTGGTAGTAAAAATTTCAATTTTAAAATGACCACTATTTAAATTTTTCATCATTTCAATACTCAAGAAGGAATATTAAGGAATAATCAGTGAGATTTTATGGACTATAAATTATTTTAATTCTACTTAAAACCACTTAATTAAAAGAAGAAATTCCCAAAATATATTAATATATATGTTAAACTTCTAGATATTTTAACTGAGTTCAAAATATCTAATTAGCCCAATGCCACCTTTCCCATATACCTATGAGAACATATCCAATTATCTTCAAAAAAGGCAATTAAAATTACTATTAATAATCTTAATACTAAGACATGTTATAATTTATTTGATAATTACATTTCCCACAAAGACACTGTCAACATAAACTGTGAAACTGCAGATCCATCCTGTTTACAAGTATCAGAGACAATATGCTCACTATTCTGCGGTGCCTAAATGTTGTATTGCAGTTTTTCTTAACAGGTAATACGTGACATGAAACATGTCTGATTTTATGCTTCATGATTTCCATTCTGATGTATAACATTAAGAAATTACATTTACGTATCACACATGTCAGGAAACAATTTAAATAATTAAACTAAGAAAACTAGTAGCAGCTATGCCTTTCATTTCAAATACAAAATTTAAGCCTTTTGTTCATAGACATTAAAGAACTATCTGTAATCAGCAATGCAAACTATTTACATTTTCTGGTTTATGTAGCTAGCATTAAACTATTTTGCCTAAGTGTTCACATTTTATAGTTTCAGAAATTTGTTATAAATAAAAATATTAAGTCATAAACATAAGAAAAATCAAGAGACAACCTTTCAAGATTGACTCATGAGTTCTGAGTTTTAAAAATGCACTATTTCTAGTCTTTATTCTGATTTTTATAACAAGGAAAAGAAAAAATGTAATTATTTTGATTTTTAAAATATACTACAGGAAAAGGTACCATTTAAGCCAATCTGAAGTTTACATTATCTATTGTTATTTTTCTTCAAAAATATGCATTAGAATAAATATTTTTTCTAAACACCAAAATAAATACAATGCATGGTTCTGGCATATTTATTTTTTTGAAAAGGTGCTCTGAATCTTAGACAACATAAATACTAGGCAGTGTGGTGGTTGCCATAGTAACAAGTAAATAGGGCCATGAAAATACATGAAATTTTTCAAATGTATATACTTTTTTCATAAATATGCATATTTTATAGGTAAATGATTATTCAACCCTTGCTTTAGCTTCCATTTTAGAGCAAGCAGCACCTAGTTCTTTAGAAATATATGATTATCATATAGCAATAGAGCAGGCTCAAAAAGTTTTTAAATGACATAAAAAAATCTTAAGGTTTTTATGTCAATTTTCCAACATGAACACAGGAAGAAAAAAAAACAACCTTTCACTCTCTATTACTTTACTGGTCAGTTCTTTTGTGAAGGTTAAATTACATAAACTTCTTTTCCTCCCAAGCATTAAATTCCCTTTTATTTTGCATAAGTTTATTATTCACATGCATTAAATGTAGCACTTGACTGTGGAAAGCTGAAAGCCCTTTTGATCACAAAGAAGCCCAAGAAGTCTCATGCTAACCCATGAGCTACTACTTGAATAAATGGTCCGAACATCTTTATGCTGACGTACTGAATTGGAATTCAAAGAGTTCTTTCCTTTCTCCTCTCCCTTTATTAAAATACAATCTTCCTATTCACAGGTACCCTAGATGACACAGAATGTATATTGATAAAGTGTTCTGAATTTTATACTTAGAGCTTAAGAGGGATTAACATACATTCTGCAGGGCTGGAGAGGGAAGCAGTTCTATAAGCCATGATGTGAAGTTTGAAATCGACTCAAAGGCACTGTAAGCCACCAAAACAGAAAAGCAAAGTTGCTCAACTATTAGTGGAAAACAAATCCTTCAAATCTGATTATATACATTTAGACTTCCAATTTACTATTATGTAACATTCTCCCAGAGTAAGAATTTAAAAAAATTTAAAGCTCACCATCTAGGCAAGGTGCCGAATATGAGGTGACAAAACAGTGCTCTACCGTTCACCTTCTGCTCACTCCTTGGTAAAGAAGACACTGTAACGTCTAAGGATTGACTGAGCTAGCTTGCAAAAAGAGCATCCTCAGCAAGCACATGCATGATCCTACACTTGTACTGAAGAGAAATCGGTCACCACCATCCCACCCCCCACCCCACCCCACCAGGGGGAAGACAGTAAATTGAAACTTTAAGAAGTCCAAAGAATAAATTAAAATATTAGTCAAATATTTATGACTATCAAAATAGAATAGAATAGGTCACAAGGATTATGCGACTACTGCAAATGGAAAAAAGAGTATCATCTTTTTATTCCTGGTCCCTCCCAAACCTTTCAACTATTTCCCCCCTGCTTTCACCATCTTAAAGTGGTGGGAAAATGTCCCCGGGGCCTGCAAAATACCCATCTTTAAAAGGAAGGGAAAATGATTTTGGTAATTAGACAGCTTAGTTTAACCTGGGAACATGCAATAACAAATTAAACAATCAATTAGTAACACCTAGAAGCTCATAAAATACTGGAAAACAACCAACATAGTATTTGAAAAGCCAAATATGCCAGATGAACTTAGTATCTCTTTCTGATAGAATGACAGGTCACATTATCAAGTAAAAAGTGAACAGCATAATCTGTTTCAATGTTGTAAGCCTTTTTACTCTATTCCCCAATCCAGTATAGAACAAAGTGATTTAAGAAGAAAAGTATTTAAAAAATGCCTTCAATGCCAAACCAATGGCTATCGACACATCTCTTTCTTGAGGACCTGTTTCAGAACTGAGTCAATATCTTTATTGATGAATAGTCAGGAATCTTAGCCTCGTTACTGTTTTTGCTCCATCACATCAGATCCCTGAGATCTATGAAATTAAAAAAATGTGTTCCCTTAGTTTTCTTTCCACCTTGTTGACCTTTCTTTTCCCTAAGGACCTTAAATGACTTGCTGCTTCAACTAAGGGGTGCTGCACTGGGACAAGATATAAACCCATTTTAGGTAGACATTTTGGGAGGGGAGAAATACTTTGTGATTTCATTCAAAGGATCTTCTATGACTAGAGAAAGCGATAAGTAATGGAGTGGTATTCAAATATAAGTGCGCATCACAGACTGGAAACTTAAAGAATGTGAAGAATAGCTGTTATTTGGTTAGAGAAGATAACGTAAAGAAGATCAAGCGTGTGAAGCCAAGACATGAACCCAATTTTCAAGAAGAAATGTCTGTGTGTCATGTGACCAGCTGGCTAAGTCCTCAAGGGGATTAGAAGCACAAGGATGGCAGAAAGAGGCCCCCATTGGGAAAGGTCAAACATTTGGTCTGTGTTAGAAATCAGGCAAAAGCCAACACTGTGTTGAACTGAGCTGCTGCCTCTTGGACCAGGAGAATTGTTGTTCCTCATTATATAATTATATAAATGAAAACTAATAATGTATATATCTTAAAGAAACAAATTGAGGTACTGAATTGTTTGTTCAATCTTAATTATCTTTCTAAACCTAAATACCTTGGAAATAATCAATCGGGCATGCTCTCAAACTAGAGAGGGAAGCATGCCTCTTGGGCATTATTTGTACTGGGGCATCAAGAAGAAAACAGGGGGCCGGGGGCTAGTAGTCTCCCTTCTGCTCTCTCAGCATAAGGCAGTCAACATCTCTTTCTCCCTCTCTCAACTAAGGACAGTCCAGAATGTTCAGTGGAGATACGTGCATTATCAAAGAGTTGCGCCAGATATAACTGATCTCATTTTATAACTAAAAAATAGTAAGAACAAGGGGAGAATAATTATAGTTACCAAGCCAGGACTATAATCAATTATTTATTTTAATAACTGAAGGAAAAAAATAAACTAAAAAAATAATAATCCTGTGGCTTCAGGACACATGAAGGCAATGAACTGTCATGGAAAGACCACTGGAACTCGGCCAAGGGGTTCTGTAGTTCTGATCTTAGTTTTGGGCCAGACCTGGGGTAAATACTAAACTTTCTTGGGTTCATTCTCTCTGTCTAAAAAAGGCACAGAGAAATGATAGAATGGGGGAACTCTACAGCTCTTCCATCTCTAAAATTTTAGCCATTTAGAGCTTTCACAATCGGGAGCTAAGGTAGTGTGACAGAAAACGCAAAAGGTGTGGAGTCAGCTGACTTGAATTTGAATCTTGCCTCTGTCCCTTCCCAGCCTTATTTCTTTACATGTATGACAACAGTATCTGCCTTGCCTACCTTATAGGACTGTTATATGGATCAAATGAAAAATGTGAAAGTGCTTGTTATAAACATGAGTCCTCATTTTTGTATTTTGTTCTGCATTCTGCACTAAGATGAAATGTGTTCCAGAGACTCCTTGATATCAGAGAAGATGCAGCTATTTACAATTTACAATTTAGGGGTGTCTATTTCCTCAGCTGTGCATCTACTAACAGTGCCATGATCAGACAGCCCAGGTTCCTAGGAACTCAGGTATGAGTTGCTGCTCTCTGCCATAAGAAAAATGTGTAAGATTTCTAAACCAATTCCTCTCAAGGAAAAAAGTGGAGACTTTGGCCAGGTCAAGTACCTATGTTGGTTGGTGGTATGTTAAAAAGTGGAAAGAGAAGAAAAGGAGAAGAGAAGGACAGGAGTTGAGAGCACTGGGATCACCATTCTGATTCTGTAAAGTGTGCTAGTTGAACCTGCTCTATAGGTGAAGGAGGTCGCTGTGGAACAAAATCTTAGGAGGTCATCAGACATAAACAGTGATATATTCAGAAAGCTTAGCCAGTAAAAATATTATTAAACTGGGCTACTAACTGCTAGGGTCTTGACCTTTTTGACTAATAATTTGCTTTTATCATTAAGATATCGGACTTTTCCCTGAGTAAATATGTAATGAATTTCAGATGGCTCTCCAGAACTTTCCAGGACACAAAAAGTTAATTTGTGAAGGCCTTCCAATTTTACTTTTAAGATATACAGAGGGTGCCAAAAAAATGGATACACATTTTAAGAAAGGACAAAACTGTATTAAAATTTTAATACTCAATATATATATAACAAAAGATGAATACAAGTCACATGCATACATTTTTTGAGCACCCCTGGTATACAAAATGGGAATATACAAAGTTGAATCTAAAATAAGGAGAATGATTTCTAAGAAGCATGAAACGATATATTTTTATTAATCCATAACCACATAGATTGTGACCTTCAAAAACATAGGTGGATCCAGGATGGCGTGCCTCTGTAAGAGGTGGTATGTAAACCACAGAGCAAACCATAGCAAGACAGTCAAAAGACAGAACTGAAGCAACACATCGTCTCTTTAGTGCAATGAAATTCAACTGAATTCATTAAGTATGTATTGATTCTCAATTAATGTCTATAGATATCAAACTATAAATTAATTTACCAAACATATTTCTAATCTTTTCAAATGCTTTAAAGTTTGCCAATTCTCCCTGTGCTAAAAACTATTATCTAGTTTCTGAACCAACCTTTGCTCTAAGTCCAAGGCTGGGAAACAAGTAATAACATTGAGTCCTGATGACAGGCTTAGCCTCATCTACCTAAAGCAAGAAGCTGGGGAAACAGGAGATACCTTGGACTCAGACTGAAAGGACCGTTACAAAGGACCTAACAAAACCTCCTTTTATATTTGGTTAAAATTTTTTGTCTTACTTCTTCTTTTGCAAGTTTACCTGACTTTAACCTGAGACTACGATCTATTTCTAAGGATATCTTTCTCTATGTTGATACATCTGAATATTATTTATGTATCAACCAAATTCACTCTCATTTTCTAAATTAGAGTTTTAAAATTCTAAATTTAAATACATATATTACATTGTACTATGGAATAAAATAACTTATTTAAGTTACCCCAAATATAGATAGACCAAACAAAATTAATTTAATATTCACAGAAACTAGCCTTGCAGAATAGGATTTACATTATAGACAAAGATTTTTAAAAAATTATATAGCCTTTCAAATTAATATATCTGACTGTCTTTCTCTAATGCTCCTGCTTCACCTGCAGCACATCAGACAAGGTAATAATTTATGATAATCATATGAAAATATACAATTAATATTCATCACCTCTCATTCCTCATCACTTTCGATGATCAGTAATGCAGAGTGAAAATGCTGTCAGATTTCTAATTGCTTTGTAATGGACTTGAAACAGGGAAATCATTAAAGGCAAACAATCTGTCATTTGTCTGTTACTTTATCTATCACACAAAAAAACTCATTAAAGAAATTGCTAATGAGCTACAAAAGACTATACTCATGGTGCTTCTATAGATTAAAAAGTAATACTTTGAATTGCTTAAAATATTTTTAAAATATGATATTTTTGTAGAAATTCATCAGAAAAGATGTATTCTTCTGTATATTTTTTAAGCTGTGTGGTTTCATTATTTTGGCATCTAATCCATCATTGCAGAAATCCCTTTAGCATATAAGACTTGTTTTTCATCAGTCTCTAAATAATTAAACTGAAAGGCTGGAAGTGGCTGAAATGCTAAATGTGTTTATTACTAGTATGCTGACTTAAGTAATAAAAAATAGTGCTATAGTAACCCTGATGCTAAGTGAAGAATATATTTTACAATTTGATATTTACCCACATATCTCTGTGGATTTGAACTGTATAAGTTGCAATGCTTCATCCATCTTAAATAATACTATTATACAAATATGATATTCAACTATTGAAACTGAGCATAACATTAAACACTGTATAATAACGTCAACTATTTGAAATTTGTGCAGATATTAACCAACACTAAAATGTTTCATAATATTACTTTAAATAATTTTAGAGAGGACAACAAACCAAATTAAATGTCCACATCAATTTTTACATGTCTTACCAATGCTACCTTTCTATATGAGGTACTTGGTACTGCATTTAAAGAAAAAAAACAACAAACTATGATAAACACACTAGTCTAGTATTAAAAACAAGTAGGCATATAATCAAACAACCCAGAAATGTTTTGTTAGTTATACATTTCAGTTAGTAGCTTAGTACTAAAGTCAAACTTCTTTTAAATACATAGACCTATTCATATCCATTGGAATATACACACATTTATAAACCTAAATGCAACGACACGTTCAGCCAGGTGCCATTGTTGATATACATGAGTGAATTCCAAGCTAACTTCCAAAGGTTCTCTAACACTCTGGGAACATCTTCATTATACTCTCTAATTGACTTAAACATACTTCATATCAACTGTTTAACACATTTTAACCCACAAATTAACACCCCTTGATTATTCAGATTAACCTATCTTCTGTGAGTCAATTACATGACAAAAATAAAATAAACTTTAAAAAAATTTATGTTTAAAAAACTAAAATGGAGAAGGGGGAATGCTTTTTAAAAATAGCCTATAAATGTATATCACCATAAGGCAGGAAGACATCGCTATAAGGTTCAAACTTTCAGAGAACTGCAAAGCTCACATGAGACACAGTGGTCGTGAGAACAGGGGTAAAGAGGTGACTCGGGGAAATAATAAGTCGGTATTACTAAAGAGAAATATAAGGTGGATTATATACAGTACCATTAATACGTTCACAGGAACGACAACAAAAAAATCCCAGATAAGATAAAGACCCTTAAAAGGTGTGAAACAAGCTTGAGAGAACACCGACACAATTGAAGTTAAACAAACAAACAAGAAAAACATAGCAACAGGTGTAATGACAGCGAAAAGGATTTACCTTTTCGTCTCTCTTGCTTAGTGCGTTCGTTGCCTTACTCAAACTCAATGAAAGTTCATTGATGATTTTTGCTGCAAAGACAAAAGAGATCGAGTGAAGACAACCAGCAAGGGGGGAAAATGCAAAAATAAAAACAAAAATTTCTAAAAGATGAGGCAGGACTGTTCATTAGAGCTGATTCTCAATACTGTCTAAAGCTTTATAATAATCTGTCAAAAAAAAAAAAAGAAAAAAGGAAGTTTCTCTAATTCTAGCCATTCATCTCTCCCCTCAGTCAAAGCATTGAACTTAACACTTCATACATCTTCCTGGATTAGCCTCATTTTGATTCAAGGATTTCAATCATTCAAACAATCTGCCTTATTTTATTCTTGTAACTACAAGTTATTAACTGTCACCGTCCCTGTATTTCCTCTGGCACAGTGCTTCCCACAGTTGCTTTTTAACTGTCTACTCAGATAAACTCTAAGCTTTCAAGAGGGCTACAGCCAACTCTGTCTTGTGTCTCTTGTAACAGAGTGGGGGACACAAAGTAAACACTCAATAAATACTTGTTGATTTGAATAAGTGAATGAAAGCTATATATGTACTATATCAGTGTGTGAGTGTGTGAGTGAGTGTGTGTGTGTGTGTGTGTGTGTGTGTGTGTGTGTGTGGCGGGGTGGGTGTTGCCTCATCACTAATTTTTAGTGGTTTTTTCTATCTTCCCAGTAGGCTCTAAGTTGCTCTAGGGGCAATCATTTAACTTAGAACATAAACATATTATTCTGTGGTACTTAAATACAGCTTTGGTCACTAATATGAAAATTCTAAAAATTCAGAGCTGAATAAAATCAAGGAAATTAAAGAAGACTTGGTGATGAAACCAGTAACAAGAGCCAAGTAAATACCATCCTAGGATAATAAAATATTAGGAGAACTATGTTGCAAATATTATCCACCACTAAGCAGCACAATTACCGAATATGATCTCAAATTAAGAATTTGTTAATGTGTGGCGAACATTCGTTAGTTTATGGGTAGGCAAGTACTAAAATGATAAACTGAATAAGAATGTGATTTTTTTCCCCTCTGTTACTACAACCAAGGGTCTTAAACCCCTGATGTATCTATCTATATATCTATAGCTATAGCTACCTCTAGATATAGTAGTACTTGATCAATCGTCTTGGAATCAAGTATCTAATAAATGCCTACCTTGCTTATATTAGATCCTAATGACACAGGAATTAATAGGTTTTTGCCCATGCTTTTAGTTTATCTTGCAAA
>NW_017731495.1:1957-14066 GCF_001890085.2 Hipposideros armiger | reverse complement strand
CTGCTGCTCTCCACTTAGCTATTTGGGCTCGATCTTTGGTTCGCTTCCTTGACTACAAAGTGGGAATAATAACACCTTGTCTTACTTGCCTCACTGAAGTCAAGATAAAGCGAGATAGTAAATATGAAAGGACTTTGATAATTTTTTTTTAACTTTGTAAGCCAGTTGCTAAGATTTAAAAAAAGCAATTAGATTGAACGTCTTTTCCAGAAAAAAAAATTAAACTGAAAAGAAAAACTTTACTTGGCCTAGGTTTTAGTTCTCTTAATTTTTGAAAGAGAACATTCCAAGGGAAGTATAGGGACGTGCGAGGAATCCGTTTTCCTCAGCCTTCTCATCACCCCCGCCTCACATAACACCCCGATCCCCACCCCCCACCACCCTACCCTCCGCGGTTAGGACACTGACCAACCACAAAAGGATTGGGAGCAGCGCTGGGTAGGGTTGGAGGAGGAAGCTTTGGAGAAGGCGGAGGAAGCCTCGGGGGAGTGCTCGCTGAGGAAAAAGAGAGAAGCGACAGTCGCGGAGCTGGGACATGAGGGAATTTAGAACGAAAAAGACGCTTTTTTCCACCGCTCGGGCACTTACTGCTTGTAAACTCCTTGGAAGCGGCGACTGGTTACTATGGCGACCGCGTCCCGGCGGGCGGAGCGACGCTTCCGATCGGTGTCTCGGCCACTGCAGCTCGACTAGAAACCTGGGCGCCTCAGAGCAATGACTTCCGGCGGAAGAAGACGCCGGGTCCGAGTTTTGGCCGACCGCTGGCAGGGAGTAGATTCTGATTGCCCTGTGAAGTTTGGTAAGTTTGATTTCAGTTGAAGCCAGGAGAGGGTACCCTCCTATGGCTGAGCGATAGAGCCGCCTGTGAATCCAGTGGATTCCCAAGTCCCAATCTTGAGCAGGCCCTGGCTGTCTAGCTGAGTTTACAGCTATGGGCAGAGGTTGCCTGGTTTCGGGGGGTTCCTGGCGTGGTCTCTCTCCTGTTGCATAGAGAACAGGAGTATCCTCGAGTGGACAGTTTCGGGGATTCTTTGCGAGATCTGAGCGCCTCCCTAATAACAGAGGGACTCTTACTCGCTACCTCCGGGTGTTGATTGGCTATTTCTCATATTCTTTCAAGGTAAACTGGAGGAAAAGAAGTGAACTGGAAAATTTAAGAAGGAATGCTCCCAAATTCATTGTAATTCTTTAGTGTTTTGCTTTTTTGTTTTTATTTTTAATCATTGGTTTTGTAAACATTTATTAAGATCCTCCTGTGTATTTAGTGAGTACTTACTGTGTGCTGCGTTTACCGTAAGACTAGCAGAAATACCTTCTTTAGAGGGTCGTCCGTCACTCAGGGTCATTATCGAATTCTATCTTTTTAATGCTGTTTTATATTCATTTAAGATATAAGCATGTAGCATGAAACATCTAATAGGTTTCCTATACTCGTCTGTACTCTAATATGTGAAATTCTTGAGTTTTAAACAAAAATATAACTTCATCAGGTTTGCATTATAATTATGATTTAATCAACTACATATCTAAATATTTAAGAACTTTGAAAAGCTGTAGTTGCTTATTTCTTAGATACATACAAACTAATGAATTTAATGAATTGTCATCAATATTTCTATTCAGCTGATGCAAGAAGGCCCACTTCTTGTTCAATGGATGATGGCATTTGATCAGATACCAAAAAAAGATTGGTACAGCATTCTGGGAGCAAACCCATCTGCAAGTATGTCAGACCTAAAGCAAAAGTATCAAAAACTCATATTAATGGTAAGTCTGTTCTTTCAGATTTTAAATCATGGGGGGAAATCAGTCTTTTTATGTCACCAGAAATTTAAGTTTCCATAAAATGAATATATAATATCAAAGCAGGAATCAATTTATTAATTTGGTTCACTGAGAGTTTCATTCAAACTGTAAAAAAAAAAGGTTGATTTGAGGTGAGATAGATAGCATGGTGGTTTGGAGCAGGAGATCTGAGTTATGGTGATTGAGTTAGAACCCTGATTCTACCACTAACTGTGAGAACTTGAGCAAATTACTTTATCCTGTATGTGTCACGGGGAGGATTAAATGAAATATTCCATGTAAAATGCTAAGAAGTGTGTCATGTAATAAGCAGCATTAGCATCCAGTAGCCACTAGCTACATGTGGCTCTTGAGCACTAAAAATGTGGCTCAGTCTAAATTCAGATATGTTGTAAATGTAAAATACAAATTAGATTTCAAAGACTTAATACAAAAAAAAATACAGTTTTTTATGTTGATTACATAGTGAAATAATATTTTGGATATGTTAACTATTTTGCATATTCTATACATAATATATGTGCATATACTTGTATATATAAGGAAATATCAAAGTTATTCATCTTTTTACTTTTTTAACATTGCATATGTGGCTTGCATTTATAGTTTGCATTATATTTTTATTGAATAGTCCCAATTTAGGCTATTTTTGTAGATTTTCATCCAACTCCATTTTGTGAAATGAGTTGTAGTATTAATAAACATATAGTATCTTTCTGAACTGTTATATTAATTTTTTCCACCTAAATGTATGTTTCTTAAGCCAACATGAGTAACTCTGTAATGGTTTACAAAAAGAGTCAAGGACCATCACTTATATAACATCTGTTGTTTCTCTAGTTTGTAGCAAGTAGATCTAAGAGATTTTGCCATGACTGTTAGTGTTTATTGTGAAGAAACAGTAGATGTTTCACTGTCAGGAATGTATTACTATTGCTGCTTTAGGGAATAATTTGGACTAAATTATGTCAAGATTGTTTTTGTCTTACAATTTTTAAGATATCTGAGTGTAAAATTAAGTAGACTTTATTGAAAAATTTCTTAATACCAAATCATCCTTGTATCTCTCTTAACTGGGAGATGAGGCTGGAGTAGACTGGGTCTAGATCCAACATGTTGGCCATGTCAGCCTTTAATTTAACGAGAAGCCATTTACACTTACTATGGTAGCATTTGTCAAACAGCAAAGTGAATGAACCATTTTGCATACTTGATAGCAATGCATCAGAGTTCCAGTTGCTCTACATCTTCACCAACATTTGATGTTATTAGCCTCTTTCATTCCAATTATTGGGGGTTTCTCAATTTTGCCACCATTGACATTTTGGGCAGCATAATTCTTTATGTGGGACAGTCCTGTGCATTGTAGGATATTTAGTGGCATTCTAAGTGCCAATAATAACTGAAAATGTCTCCTGGAGGTCAAAATTGCTAACCTCTCTATTGAGAACCACTGCACAATTCTGTGTTTGTAGTGATATCTCATTGTGGTTGACATTTGTATTTCTCTGATTACTAATGATGTTAAGCACTTTTAAATGTGATTCTTAGCCATTTGTATAATTTTCTTTTGTGAAGTGTCTTTTTAAAAAACTAAATATATTCTCTTTTTTTAAGTTCTTGGTTTATTAGTCCTCTCGTGAAAAATCTGCTCAATCACCACAGATAAAGTAACCGACAAATCTTTATTCCTTCTTTTTGCTAGCACCAACGTTGGCCTTTGCAGTCCCCCTAATTTTCTTCGTTCTGTTTTTGAGTTCCTTTTTCTCAAGGTCTTTTTCTTCTCATACAGGCCAGGTCTTACAAGTGTACGTTTGTGTTCTTTCAAAGCATAATCCAAGGAATCATAAATCGTGGCAGATCCACCACTATCTGAATCCAGATACAAAGATGACAACTGGTGCGGTCTTGTACATTTTAGCCAGTTTTTCCCAAATTTCTGTCTTAGGTACTGTTGCCTTCCCGGGGCGAAGGACGTCCATGACCATTTGTTTCTGTTGAAGTGTTCTGTTGGTCATGAACTTCCTGGTCCGGATAGTTACTGTGTCGTTCATGATGGCGGCCGACCCTCAAGCAGCCAAAGAGGGAAAAAACAAATATTGGGTTGTTGGAAAAGTCATGACGCATTTTTGCAACAACAAACATAGAAAAAATACGTCATGACTTTTCCTACAACACAATATTTTCTTGATATTGTGTATATTTTCATCTAGTCTATGGCTTGCCAGCTCATTTGTGTGTGTGTGTGTGTGTGTGTGTAAATTCTTTTTATTTTTTTAATTAGTTTCAGGTGTACAAAGCAAAGTAATAGTTAGACATTTACACCCCTCACACAGTTGATAACTCCCCACCCCATCACCAAATGTGTAAATTCTATACATGGCAATTTTGTATTCCAGTCGGAGTCTCAAGAACTAATTTTACAACAAGATATTAAAAACATAATGAGGTTCGATGGGCCAGTTTTTGATTCCTGTTATGTTCAGTAGGGTGGTGGTGGTGAAGAATGTCACAGAGATTATTGAAGCCCTAAGGTATGACCTTACATATTTTCCAATAGCTATTGCTGGAACAACAGCAGGCCACCAGGACACTGATGACTCTCTGATGAGTGTCAGGACACCAGGACACTCATGCCATTGAAATGAGTTTATGAGAGAAGGATGGTTTGCCTTTGGAAATGCCAGTCTTATGTAGATAAGTCTCAAGAAGCAGATTCTTAACAGCTATTTAGGAGATGTTGAGTGTTCAGAGCCTTACTTAATGTTAATTGAAGCCTAGCATCCTTTGGAGAACTTTGAACATAATGAACACTGGGAACAGAGGCACTGCTGGGTAATCAACATTAAATTGAGTATAGGTAGAGATTGGCACTATTATATTAACTCTGAGCCGACACACATTCAACTCTGGGAATAAACAAAATTGCCCTTAAAGTTTTTTTTCTTTTTGTTGTTATTAAAAATTAGAAAAGTGAATAGAATGGAAAACAAACTTTATCCAGTCTTATGATCAATAAAGATATCTGCATCTCAGAGGTTAAAAAAGGGCGTGTAATTTGGAAGCTGTAGCTGAAAAGTCAGGAAGTTTCATCAGACTTTTCAATTCAAAGATGCCTATTTTCCAACAGTGAATTACCATCCGTTTAGAAGCAGTGAGGAAGTAGCGTTATTTTAATTACAGTAAAAACCCTGCCATAACTCAAAAAGTTTGCCTTAAAAATAGAATTGAATAAAATAAATGGTTGTTTTAGTTCAAGATTAGCAAGCGCCCACCAGGCCTGACCTGCTACAGAACTGTCCTCAGTTTCCAGCGGGCCAGCTCATTTTTTTAATGATTTTTTTTATCAGTTTTTTGTTTTGCTGAAATACAATTTATTAAATTTTTGTTTTATGGTTAGTGCTTTCTGTATCTTCTCTAAAAAGATCATGAAACATTTCCTGTGTTTTCTTCTAAAAGGTTTATAGTTTGCCTTTACTGTTAGACCTATGATTTTTGTGTATGGTGTGAGACTGGAGACTATGTTTTTGTTTTTCTCTCTCAAGAAGTATATCCAATTGTTCATCATTTATTGAAAAGATTTTACTCTCTCCATTGGATTATCTTGGCAATGTGGCTCTATTTCTGGACTCTATTCTATTTGATACATTTGTCTATCCTTTTACAAACACCTCTGTCTTGATTGCTGTAGAATTGTAGTCAGTTTCAAAGTCACATGAAGTTAAGTTCTTTGTTGATTTTTTTTGTACTTTTTGTCCATTTTTTCTTCACTTGATTTTTGCTTTTAATTTTATTATATCCTTTCTTCTACTTACTTGCTTTACTTTTTCTAGCTTATTAATGTAAAAACGTACATCATCAATTATACACCTGTCGTCTTTTCTTACATAGTCATTTAAAGCTGTAAATTTCTCTCTAAGCCAAAAGCACTGTTTAGCTGCATCCTACAAATTTTGATGTATATTTTCATTATCATTTAGTTTGAATATTTTAAACTCTCTCCTGTAGTAGTTTCCTTCGTCCAGTGGATTACTGGGAAGTAAATTGTTTAATTTCTAAAGGTTGGGAAAGGCTCAGATCTTTCTATTATGGATTTCTAATTTAATTCTGTGTGGTTAGAGAATGTACTTTGGCATATGATCTATCTTGGTGAATGTTCCTATGCAGTTGAAAAATGTGTACTCTGTTATTGTTGGGTATAGTTTTCTATAAATACCTGTTAGGTCCAATTGATGTGTTGTTCTAATATTCTGTGTTCTTATTGATTTTTTTTTGTCTATTTGTTGTATCATTTTCTGAGAGAACATTAACATCTTGAACTGTGATTCTGGATTTGTCTATTTCTGTCTTTAACTCTGCCAATTTTTGTTTTATGTATTTGGAATCTTTTTTATTAGGTACATATTTGTATTTTAATTGTTAGGTCTTTATGAATTTGAACCTTTGATCAGTATAAAATGCCCCTCTCTATTTCTCACAGTACTCTTCTTAAGGTCTACTTTGATATTAATACAGCTAAGCCAGCTTCCTTCTGTTTGTATGTATTTATCTTTTCCCATCTTTTCACTTTCAGTCTGTCTCTTTTATATTTAAAGCATGCTTTTTGTATATAGTGAGTAATTGGAGCCTTAAAAAAATTCTAGACTGTCAATCCCTGCATTTTTATTGGGGGCGTTTAATACATTTACATTTTACCTCCAACTTTATTGATATATAGTTAGCATAACATTGTGAAAGGTAAAAGTGTACAACATGATGATTGCAAAATATTGTGTTGTCGGAACAGTCATGTCGCATTTTTGCAAAAAACAGAAAAAATACGTCTTGACTTTTCCGACAACCCAATAATTACCACAATAAGGCTAGTTAACACATCCATCACCTCACATAGTTGTGTGTGCGCGCGTGCGCCTGTGTGTTAACAACCTTTAAAATCTACTCTCTTGGCAACTTTCAAGTATATAATACAATATTGTTAACTGTAGTCACCATACTGTATACTAGATCTCCATAACTTATTCATCTTATACTGGAAGTTTATATTCTTTGACCAACATCTATTTCCCCCATTCCCTAGTTCATTTACAGTTGATGTGATTATTGACAATGTTTGGGTTTAAATCTGTAATCTTTTTGTTTTTGGATCTGTCCTATTTATTCTTTGTTCCTCTGTTTTGCCTTTCTTACCATCTTTTGGGTGAATCAAGTATTATTTCAAGAATTAAGTATTCTGTTTCTTCTGTCAAATTTTTGTTATATTGTATATCATTTCCACTAGATCCGCTAATGTACTTATAGTTATTTTAAAGTTTCTGTCTGCTAATTGTTTTTTTTTTCTTACAAGTGGTCATAACAGTTTTATTGGTATACAGCTCCATTTGACATTATTGCTTATCAATAAGAAGTGGAATGGCCGAAGCTGTTCATTTGTCACTTTGGTGGCAGGAAGTTGATAAGCTTTTATTTGGTGGCTTTTTTTTTTCCTCCGTGAAGAAAACAAAGTTATCTTTTGAGAGAAAGTGAGAGAGGAAATGGAGCAGCAAACTATAAGAGAGAGAATTTCAACTAACATTATTCTGCAAAGGCTCCCTATAGGTAGCTATGTATACTTACAGCAGCAAGAAGTCTCAGCCAACAAATTATTATACAGAAGGCAACCAGAACTATAAAGAACCACCAAAATGATCAGCCTAGCATCTTGGCCTCTTTTTGGGTTGTGGTATCTTTGGCCCCTGTATTATAGCTTAGTACAATAATTTATATTCAGTATGTCAACTCTAAGGAAAAAAAAATATATATATATGTGTAGTCACGGGAGGTGGTGTATATTATAAGGAAGATAGTGGTATTGTAACAGTTATATACAATGTCAGAGAGGTAGTAGTAGCTTGGGGAAGGGGGGTTATCACTTTGTGAGGGATGTAAATGTCTAATTAGTATGTTTCTTTGTACACCTGAAACTAATTAAAAAATAGAAAAAAAACAAAAAATAATAATTTATATTCATAATTATGGCCATAAGTTAAATTGTATATGTTCAGTATATTCTGTTGAAGAAGGCAAAGGAATATGTAATAGTAAGTATATAATTAGTAGCATGTTTTTTGTACTTTATATTTTGTACTTCCCAGTTTACAAGTGCTTTCACATTTTATCTGGTTTTAGCCTCTCAGCAGTCCTGGAAGGTAGGTAATATTTTCTCCATGTTTGCAGTTGAGGAAACCAAGGCTTAGTTACAGTTTTATAATTAGGTGGTTTGTCTGAAACACACAATTAGTAAGGGTGAAATCAAGGCTGGGTCACATATCCTCTGCCTCCACACTCTCTCCCATTATATCAGACTTCGCGTAATTGCCATCTGAAAGGGTTACAAGTTGTTTAAAGGCATAATTTTCAGTTTTCTGGATTTCTGTGGAATACTTCATTCACATACAGTTAATGAAGTATTACAGAAGGTCAGACATAATTACTACTCTCTCTCAATTTTGAAGGAATCTAGATTATATATGGCTTATGAAGTGAAACTTATTTTCCTTGTTCTTTTTGTTTAAGTTTAGAGTTTCTAATAGAGTTGAGAAGGAGAAAATTATAAGGGGAACCATACTATTTATGTTTATCAGATTATTTTCAAAAGTAGACTTTTAGTTTACATTTTGCTTCTCATTTTGAATTACCATATTTTCTCAGTCTGTTTTTCAACAATGTCACAAAACAGTTGGAGAATAAAATTACAGTTGACAAATACCATTCTGTATCTAATTTTGTAAAAAGGAACATTTATTTTGTTTACTTTTCCAAGTTCAGAAGACTTTGAATTTTAACCTCCTACATAATTAGTTGTTGGGATAAAATATTGCTAAATCGTAGGCTGCTGAGTTTACAATGCATGTTGATTTAGTAAATACTGTTTCCTCATTTCAATTATTGTAAATCTAATACTTATTCAAGGTCTCAATTCTGAAAAAATTCTTATTGACTGTTTGAAATATTTTAGAATCGTGGAAGATACGTATAAATGTAAAGTGAGAATTAGCCTGAAAAACATATATTTCACATCCCATTAAGTTTGTTGCCTAATAATTTACTATGTAAAAATAAAGGTAATTGAGTGTTTCCCAGCAGTATTTTATTAATAAGGACTTTACTTATGAATAAAAGTGCATTGCTCTTCTTTTCTCCTTATGAATCAATTTTTAAAATATATATGTTTAGTTTTCTAATGTAATTTGGATAATAATCCATTGCTTTGAAATGGTATAAGGTTAAGAATGATTAGTTACATTATTTTTTAATATATAACATTTTTTGCAGTTATGCTTATAAAAAATTGCTATTTAATGAAAATAAAGCTTCCCCCCAAAAGGCTTGTCAGATTTGAAAATTGGGGGTCTTTTCCCATTGATACTGATAATATTGCAGGATACCTTTCAACAGGAAAAGAATTATTGTGTTGGAAAATTATATGCTGCTGTTACAATATATTAAATAATCTTACAGAAAATCCATGAAATTTGAGGCAGAAGTGTGAAGAAAGCGTTTATTCTTAAATTTGGAAGAGTATAAAGTGTGACTTAATACTTACGAGTATGTGAGCATTCAGAAGTTCTCTTTTGCTTACAAGTGATTATATACAGATTAGGATTAAGCTAGGTATAAAATACACTTTAACATCTTGAAAAAGAAAGTAGCAAGGGCGCACCTTGCTGTAGTTAGAGGAAAATTACCACATCGGAAAAGAAGGGAGCTAAGAACAATTCTTTAAATAGGTTTTGACTACATTACAAAGTGAAGTGATCCT
The DNA here is from genome assembly GCF_001890085.2 of Hipposideros armiger. Classification (NCBI taxonomy): domain Eukaryota; kingdom Metazoa; phylum Chordata; class Mammalia; order Chiroptera; family Hipposideridae; genus Hipposideros; species Hipposideros armiger. The sequence goes on along the minus strand of NW_017731495.1, from coordinate 4,462 downwards.
GATTATAGGAAAGGAATTTAGCCAGTAAGAAAAATTCTGTGAAACAATCTGGGAGTGTTATAAGTAAAAATCAGAAGGTTATAACTTGTCTTGTAATGAACAGTATAAATTTTGTTGATGTGGTTAATTGTTCAGTGGTCATCTAGGTGTCATATAGGATGCAAGATATTTAACAATAAATTACTTAGGTATTTTGTGGAGGCTCTATTATAAACTATTGTTTTCCATGATAAAAGTGGTAGGAAAAAGACATTTTAAGTGCACATTTAAGTAATAATTGAAACTAACACTTAGTGCTATGTATCAGACACTCTTCTAATCACTGTATGTGTATTTACTCATTTAACCCTATGAGGTAAGATATTATCCCCAACATATTGATGAGGAAACTGAGGCTCAAAAATTAACTAACACATTGGTTAATGGCAAGAAATTGATACACTGTAAATATACTTTGAAAACTAGGTAAATGAAAAAGGAGTTACCTTTTCAGTATTTTTTTTTCCTTCCCTGCTGCATATATGCAGCGATAATAGATTTTATCAAGAAAAGATAGCCATTATGTTAAAGGTGCAGAATAGTGAAGGGTTAAAAATGTGGGTTCTGGGGGTATCTTCCTGGATTTGAATTCTGAGTCTGCCATATATTAGTTCTTGACTCTGAGCCAGCTCCATAACTTCAGGCCTTTTTTCTAATCTGCAAAATAGAAGTGAAACATCACTTATAGAAATATTTATTGAATACCTACTAGATGCCCACCCTATTCTAGGCATTTAGTAACTAATAGCTCATACGATTATTTTAAAGATTTAAATGAGTTATGCTATAAAGCATTTAAAACAATGCAAAAGTAATTTTAGATGGTACACAGGTAAATAATTTTCATGTGAATAGTTACATCTTTACTATAAAATATTTTATACGAGTGCTGATAATTAAGTTCGCAAACTTGTTGGAATGATGTTGCTAACCTTTTTTGATATCAGAGATTATTCATTATGAATTTGTACCAACTGGACAAACAGTTAACCAAGTTTACTATTTGGCTAAAAAGACTGCATGAAAAAGTTAGATGACCTGAACTTTTCGCCAACAATTCATGGCTCTTGCATCATGACAATGCACCAGCTCACAGGGCACTGTCTGTGAGGGAGTTTTTAGCCAGTAAACAAATAACTGTGTTGGAACACCCTCCCTACTCACCTGATCTGGCCCCCAATGACTTCCTTCTTTAGCCGAAGATAAAGGAAATATTGAAAGGAAGATGTTTTGACATTCAGGACATCAAGGGTAATATGATGACAGCTCTGATGGCCATTCTAGAAAAAGAGCCAAAATTGCTGTGAAGGGTGGACTAGGCACTAGCGTGGGTGCATAGCTCCCCAAGGGGAGTACTTCGAAGTTGACCATAGTGAGATTCAGCAATGAGGTATATAGGGCTTTTTCTAGGATGAGTTTGCGAACTTAATTGTCAGACCTTCATTTTATATGTGTGTGTGTGTGTGTGTATATGTATGTATCACAGCAGGTACTTGGTTTAAGATGAAGCTAAGTAATAAAATGAGGTAATTTAAAGTCTGTTCACCAAGAAAAGGAAATAAGAATATTAATACTCTGAGAATATAGTGTAAACCTTGAAGATGGTATAAGGATGACTGTAGTTTGGAAATCCTTAGTCTGTACTGCAGACTCAGGAGTCACATTCCGGTAGAGCAGTGATGAGCATTTTTTTTCTCTAACTATGAAAAATACTAAGAAAACTGAGATACAGGCCTGCCCTTAGGAAGCATCCATTTTTGTGCTTTCAGGTTAACACAGTTTTAAACTTTCCTCCATTTAGAGGTGGTAGCAAGGCTTCTATTATAGGCCTAATAATATACTTGTTACATAGTATGGAAATAGTATTGAGCACTGCACTGTTTTCTCATGAATAGATGTACTAGTATTATGCATGTATTTTCTTTAAGACGGAAGGGGCCTGTGTCATATTTCAGAAAAAACTATAATAAATGAATAAAAGATTTAGCACAGAGTTACTTTTCAGCTCTGGAGATATTGTTACCCATCATGTAATACTGTACCACTTGGAAAACCTGCATTTTTCTAAATCAAAAAAGAAAAGTAAATCTCAAGAGGCAGTCAGCTCAGTTAGGTTGATTTTTGACTAAATGCATCATGTTTTTGTTGTTTTGTTATTCCTTTACTGTGGACTTTTGAAGTTTGTAGGGCTGTTATAGTCCTGTGTTAAGTATCTACATATTTGTGCTATTGTTGAAATATCTCTCTTTCCCCTTTCTTATCTGTGTCTGTTCTCTATTCTGTTTTTCATTACCCCTATTGATCCTTCTCATCTTTAGTCATTATTTCTCTTATCTTTTTCTTCTCTCTGCTTTTTTATTTTTTTCTCTTTTGTTTCCTTTTGCTATTTTTTCTCCGCTGCACCTTTGTCAATATAGCAATACCTTGGTTTGCAAGCATAATTCGTTCTGGAAACAAACTACTCAT
>NW_017731495.1:0-1562 GCF_001890085.2 Hipposideros armiger | reverse complement strand
CTTAGGAAATGGACAAGAACTGGCCCTCAGGGTGCATTGGTGACAAGTGGGAGGATTTATAAGCGCTATAGTCGAGGATGAGGCCGCAAATATTGGGTTGTAAATCAAATTGTAAAGGGTTTTGGATATAGGCTATAAAGTTTCAACTTTATTCTGTAGGTTTGAGGAATTCTTGAGCAAAATTAGATCTATATTTTAGCAGGTAATACTGAGAACTGTGAATAAGATATGGTGGAGTGAGAAGAAACTTGAGGCAGAGAGATTATTGCCCTTGCAACAATTAAACCAAGAGGTAATGAGGGCTTGGACGATTGCATTAGTATAGGGAATAAAATGGAAGAGGGAGATGAAAGAGAATATGAAGGTGGATTCAATGATGGCTTGAATATGTCAGGAAGTGGGGAGGTGAAAATGAATTGTGATTTTGAGCTTAAGGTACAAGAGGCAGCTTAAGGTACAGGAGATGGATATATAGATCTGAATCCACACATTTAACTAATTTAAAAAGTATAATTGCCAAAGAAAATATTTTGGATTAACTTCAGGGATAGTAAGAATTGTATTTTGTATTTTTAAATGTTTTGAGATAGCGTAAAAGGTTATGGCTAGTTTAAATTGCTTCAGGAAAAAAAGACATATCTTTTCTGAGCTATCTTATTCCACACACCGCACCAATGATAATGCTCTATTTACAGTCACAGTTTCAGAAAGCCTAACAGAATAAGAAGGGCTTTTATTTTTCATTAGTTTAAGAATCTATTTGATCTTCTTTAAAAAGCTTACTAAATTTATTGGGGTAACATTGGTTAATAAAATTATATAGGTTTCAAGAGTACAATTCTATAATACATCATCTGTATGTTGCATTTATGTTCACCCCTCAAAGTCAAGCCTCCATTTAATCTTTAATTAGTAGATAACATGAGCACAACAGCATTAACTTTATTTGTAATATTGAAAGCATGCATATATGCAATATTAATTATTACAGTTATTAGGAATAAAATAATTTTAAAATAAAAAAAATTAGTCAAAACACAAATAACCTTAACAAGTAAAATGCGGTTAATGAGCTAAAATCCACGATTTACTTGAAGGCAAATTTTAAAGGCGTTTCATATTTCAGATGGCATGGTTTTATGAATACCTTGCAAGACGATAGTTACTATTTTTAAATCATGTAAAACCATGCAATTCACTTATGTCATACCCCAAATGTGCTAAGTAGACTCCTTACACAACAGTTTTTGTTGCAAGCATATGATGTAATATGCTATAACAAGGTTTACTATTCAGGAATCTGTAAAGGGATAAATTCACCTTTCTTTAAAAATCATAACTAATTTGGTTCATTAAGGGCCATGTAAAACATCAAGAAATTTTTAGAGCTTCAAATAATGACCAAAGAAATTTATAGTGATAGTGAGAGCAGATCCATGGTTGCCTAGGGAGGAGCACATAAAGGAACTTTCTGAGATGATGAAAATGTTCTGTTTTGCTATGGTGATGGTTATGAAGGTATATTCAATCAAAACTCATTAAAATGACTAAAATAGGGGTAG
>NW_017732799.1:169185-169704 GCF_001890085.2 Hipposideros armiger | reverse complement strand
TCTCAAACTTTCCACTGTTCAACCTTGATTTGTTTTTCCAACTGCATATTGAGGTCTTCATGTTATGTGTCTTCATTGCCTTGTATGATAGGAATTCAAGAAATGTGCTGAATAAATAATGGCCATAGTTGAAATTCTGATTATTTGTTAGAAAAACATGATTTATTTCAATAGTTAAGTTGCTTTGTCATCTTTTTGTTTGTTAGTATAACCCTATATACCATTAAAAACAAGCAAGAAAATATGATGGGAAAAATTTTGATGTCATGAGTATAAAACATACATACAGTTAACTGTACCAAGACATATGTGGAATGTTGTGGAGAAAAAGCAAAGCATTATTGACAAGCATATAAGAAGATAAATGGGTATGAAAACCCATTTTCTGCATGGGAAGATGAAATTTTATAAATTTAAATGATTTCCAAATTAATTTGTAGATTTATTGCAATTCAAATTAAATGTCAATAAATACTTTGGTTTTCAACAATGTAAAATTAAAATTTATTAATAATAAAA
>NW_017732799.1:164848-166055 GCF_001890085.2 Hipposideros armiger | reverse complement strand
CTGGTGACCTCAGGGGATTTCTGGATTTTAGTTCTTATTCTGTCAACTCCTGTTGGATGTGTGTACATTATCAGAGCTTCAAGTTCCCCATCTGAAATTTGGAGGGGATATGCCATGTAATAACAATAGCTATGGCTATACTGAGTCCTTTCTTTGTGCCAAGCATGGTGCTGAGCACTTTACAGGTATTATTTCATTTAATTTTCACAAAAACCCAAAGGGCCAGAGGTTTTCCTCAGCTGATACTATTATTAGAAACTCAGCCTGCCTAAGATCAAACCTGTACATCTGAAAACTATATAAATCTTAAAAGTCCTATCTAGTTCTAAAATTTTATGAGAAACTGGTTTAATATTTACTAATGTCGATTGTACTTTAAATTATCAGTTTCTGATGAACTAATGAGCTGACCATACTGTTTCTGGGTAATTTGGCATTTTTATTTTACCACATTTCATTGGCTGACTGTCTACATTTTCATTGCATTTGAAATTGTCAATATTTTCCTTTAGATTGTCTGGGTGTTATGTTTTGAAAGAAATATTTTAGCTGTTCCCATAGACTTTATAATATTTTATCAAATTGCTAGGAAAGTCCTGTTGGTATTTTGATCAACATTTCATTTAACATATATAGTAATTTGAGGAAACTTTTTATATCTTTAAATATTCTTTAAATATTCAGTCTTACCACCCAGGAGCATGACATCTTCCTATAATTATGTTTCTTAAATATTCCTCACTGATATTGCATATCCTTCAGTAATACCATTTTAGATCTAACATACATCTTTTTAAATTAACTTACAGGTATTTCTTTTTTTCTTGCTATTTTATTTCTCATTTACTGGCCCTTTTTCTTGCTTCTCTCCCTGCACCATCAAATAAGGATATTCAAAAACTTTCCTCTTACTCTGTCTGGTAATGCTGTCTCATCTATCCCACTGATGACAACTATCACTTGTATATAGGTACTTCCACATTTATCTGTTGACCCAGTCTATGTCTTTAATTTCCTATGGCCTTCTCTACCAGATATCGTTAGCACTCCAACTCAAAATAGCCAGAACTAAGCTGATTATGTTATTTCTGAGGATGAAATCATATATTTGACTTCCATATTTTGCTTAATGGTATTACAAGTCCATCCAAATTTAAAATATTAGAGCTAGCTTTTGTTCTCTCTCTCTCTCTCTCTCTCTCTCTCT
>NW_017732799.1:158935-160966 GCF_001890085.2 Hipposideros armiger | reverse complement strand
AGAATATATTTATTCTTTTTTCAAGTATTTCATTAAAATATATTATTTACTTATCATTGAAATTCTTATAACAGGTAATTGTCCTGGTTTTTTTCCACCTGGGTACCTTATATCTAATAACAAAAAGAACAACACATCACTTACCCCATTTTTTGTGGACTCATATATTTTTGTTTTTGTTAATCTTAAACATTAAAAACAGTTTCTATTTCATGTAGTCATGGATTTCCTCAATATCTGTGAGCCATAATGTTGGAGGGAAAGTCTGTGACAAAGATCAATTATAAATCACCAAATATCATTTTTATAAGACTCAAAATGTGAAAACTATTTTGGACATTGGGGCAATAAAGGAAACAATATAAACTGCCATGAGGGAAAATAAGAACATTAGAAGAAGACATATATAAAAAGAAATATTTCAAGAAAAATTGTTTCCATGACCTTGTTTTAAAATAGTGACTTTTCTATAGTAGTGTTTGCTCATACAGAGGAAAAATGTGAAAAATATTCGGTGCAAAAGGATATGAGCTGAACTGCTATGTTTGGAAAACAAGCACAAACTTATCAAATCTTTTTTTGTTTTATTTTCACCCTAGATTTAATTTGTCTTTCTTGTCTCAACTTGAAAAGTTCTTTTAAAATTTCTTAATAGTATATTACCCCAGAGAAGCACAGGAAGTATATTTCATTTATAGTTGGTGTTTGTTAACTTAAAAACTAAATTACCTAATCAATTTTACTGATTTCTTATTTTACAAGTTCACACTATATAGGGTATTGCGGCTTAAAATATATACATATAACAATATATCACCCAATGCACTTATATGCACATATATACACACACACATATTTTGTGTACATGTATGTACATACACATATACACACTCTGGATATGTATCACACATACGATATTAATATAACTTTAGTTAACAACATCAGCACTGATGCTCTTTTTAACTATATTAATAAATGTCTATTTATTTGGCCCTTCTCATTGATAGAAAACAAGTGTGTTGCAGTTTTTAAATACTGTTTTCTGTCGATAAAGTGCAAAGACTGTTGGCATAAAAATTAAAATTTTTATATGCGTAAGAGAATAAACTTTAAAGTATCATCTGCATACCTTCAAATATCTTTTTTTCTTCACATTATGTCAAATTTCTCATTTATTGATCCATTTATTAGAATGAATCTTATGGTATTTTAAAGGTGGAAAACTGTGAAATGCAATTATTTCCATAATGATAATAAATGAGCTATTTGAGTTTTAAAAAATATTGCTGCCAGTAGAAGCCCTTGTTGTAGTTTAATAACAAATAAATATATAATATACCATATTCCATAAATGTTAAAACATGAAAATTTCAATACGTATTCCAGTATATTTTTTTTTTTGTTTTGTGTTCTGAACCCACATCGTTATTCTGCCTCTGCAATTTCCGGTCCGTAGAGGTTTATCTGTAGCAATGTTTATGTTGTCAACACAGCAGTCAAATTGAAGAAAGACATTTTACGAGCACATTGCTGGAAATTGCCAGTGAATTATGTCACGTATTCTTTTTTTCCCCCTTCTTCCATTTAACTACTTAATAACACTTTTCTACCAACCACTCCTCCTTCCAGAGTAATTGAGATAATACGCTGAGAACTATAGATCGTGAACAAAATTTCAAATTTTGTTTTCAAAGGTCTGAAATGTCATCCTGGTAGAAAATGTCATCTTGCAGAATCCTGAATTAAAAAAAGCCATCTATGGGTTGTGGACTATGGGGCCACATTTATTTATTTTGACTGTTATGGATGTTATAAATCATTCTAAAATAATGTTGACATTTATGTATTCCACTAACATGGCACTTTAACAGCCTGCTCCGTATACTGCTGCTTGAGTTAAGGATTTGCTATCACATTTGCCAGTTTAGTTCTCCAAATCTTAATATAGCAGGCAGGGCTAATGTCAACTGCAGAAGTGCCAAGAAAGAGAAAGATGAATAATGTATTCATTTTTATGGGTGATTTTAAACT
>NW_017732799.1:152783-155160 GCF_001890085.2 Hipposideros armiger | reverse complement strand
TTTGTGTATTTGAAATGTGACTAATCTGATTGAGGATTTGAATTTTTAAATTTTATTTAATTTTAATTAAGGTAAATTTATATAGCCACTTAGAATGGTGGCTACTAGATTGGACAACACAGTTCAGGTTGATATATGAATGCAACTTGACATGATTAAAAATAAAAATTGTCTTCAGTGTATACATAGAGCCAAGTATCTTCAGAGACCCAGAGCTAATACACAATCCTTTCCCTAAATTCAGTTTATGTATACATGGTACATGAACAGAATGAGAGAAGCCTGTTATATCAATGAAGGGAACACGTAGGAGGCCAAACTGGATACAGTAGTTCAGAGTATAGACTTTAGAACATAGCAGACGTTAGTTCAAGTCCTTTCTTTGACCCTCATTTGCCACATTACCTTAGAGAAAATATTTAAATTCCCTTGAGTCTCAATTTTCGAAGTTGTGATTGGGGCTAATGATGAAATTGTGTCTATAATGGGGCTTCTCACTCAACACAGAGAAGTAATGATGGTGATGACGCTCCTGTTCATGATGGTGTTATCTTCATACATTCAGACTCATTTAACCCTCATACCACCTCTATTCAAAATACGATCTACATTTTCCAGATTGGAAAATGAAAGCTCAAAGTCATTATTTTCAAGGTCAATTAGCTAATCCAAAGTGTGAATTATAAATCTAATTCTAACGACCTGTTCTTTGCATCCTGCCACATTGCCTCTTTTGGTAGTAACCAATTAGACTTTTAGTTAAAAGTGTAAACTATTCATTCTCAACTACAGGTATGTCACCCTGAAGGTGACATTTAAGTCACATTTAAGCATGAAAATACTAANTTCTATCCCAACCAGCCTGATAAGCATCTTATTATCCTTTGTATGGCACAACATTGGTTCAGCTTCTCCTCTATTCGGGACCCTTCAATGGTCTACAGTATCTAGGTTGCCTGAGTGCAAGTTCCTGAATTTAGAGGGCAAGACCCTCTTACTCCAATTTTCTTTCATTTTTTTAAAGATGATTATCTTCTTTAAGCCATTACACTACCTTGCAGTTGCATTATTTCTATTTACTGGGGATAATTTCATTCCTCTGTCCAATTTGAGCTTACCCCTTGGCTGTTCCCCAGACTACCATCCTGCTCACATGTACCTAATGAATCCTACCTTCCTTAAAACTGTATGTTATCTCCCTCTCCTCATATCTGAATTTTAAAAACTTAATCATGATATGACTTGAATGTAATGCTACTTATATACTTGACTGTTTTCCACTTCTGGATTTTTCATCTCCTTAGCTGCAAAGATTGATCTTACTCATCTCTCAGGGTGTTTTGTGCACATTTAAAGTCTTCTAAATATTTAGTAAACCAAATTAAATAAGCCCAATTATCTCAGGAATTGCTAGTAGTTAAAACTAAAAAAAAATAAAGTGCATAATGTTTATTGGATTCAGAAGGTGACTTGGTTAAAATACAACCCGTGGTAATGCTGATTTCTTCATTTTGCCTTTACCTAGCTCAGGTTTTAATTTAAGGTGAGCAGCTGAGAAACTTTGATTACAAAATCCTACATGTCAGTGGGTTTTCTATAGTTAAAATGAGTTATTTGTTAGAAATGCATCAGTGCACCTAGGTATTTGATTCAAAAGCTGTGATTTATGACTTAGACTGAATTTTAGAGGAACAATGTAATATAATACCTGAAAATGCCATTTATTTTCATGCACTATTTAAATTACACTTATACCAAGTTGCAGCAATATTTAAAAAGTAATATTCTGTGCTTCCTTACATTTCCCATATTTTTTATCAGAATAGAATTGAATTAAAATTACTGAATGGGAAACATTTCTGCCACAATAAGGTTACTGCTGAATAATTAATCAAACAAGAAACATGTTCAGGTATATACTTTTGTCTTTGTTCTGTGAATTTCATTTTTATTTTTTAAATGAATCTATTTATGCCGCTGGATTTTCCCTTTTGAAGTGGGATTCATAATATATCTTAAAGCTAAACACGTGGTACATTTTACAAAAGGTAATATAGGTACATTTTCCTGAAGACTGCAGTGAGGGCTATTTTTCCAAAATGGAATGTATTTTTAATTGAGACTAATAATTGAAAATTTAATATTTCCTTTTATTACCAGTAATTTTTTAAATTGCCTGTTTATTTTTTACATGATTATAAACCACAGAATAATATGCTTTCCTTGTGGAGGGTGATTCTGACACCCACACCTCCACATACCTCTAATTAGCAGTAGCAAATGTGTTTTGTTTTAATTAATTAAATTTATTGGGGTGACATTGGTTAGTAAAATTATATAGGTTTCAAGTGTATAATTCTGTCATACATCATCTATA
>NW_017732799.1:141759-146483 GCF_001890085.2 Hipposideros armiger | reverse complement strand
TATATGCTTCCGTAACCATGTTGATGTACTGGTTTAGATATTTCCATCAATTCAGTGCACTCACACACATGCACAACACTGGACTAGTATTTCTTTTATATTGAATTTATTGTTTAGTTCTTTAGCCTGCCAGTTGTTTGATTATACTGAGCCATTCAATACACAGAAAGAAGAGATGCACTTGCTCTTTCAGGTCAAAGACATGATTCGAGCATTACAATGAAAGTTTTTTGCTTTAAGCATCAACGTACTAATTCACTTGTGCAAGTGAGCATGCATTTCAACTTATGACTACTATTTGTGTAATGTATTCCCTCTTGACTTCTAATTATTTTTGACTCTTGAAACCCTCATGGTCATCGTTGACTGCTCATATTTTCCTACAGTAATTCATTAGGTGAGCTTTTCCCAGTACTTTGCCCTTCTGCCGTGTCTTAACCCCTAAGGCACAGACTTGGAAGTCTTGCAGATGTAAAGTAGGGTGATGACTCTGTGTCTTCTTTTCCTGTATGAAATATGTGTGTGAATTCTAAAGGATACTCTTAATACTGGACACTAGAGCCAGATAACCCACCTCTGAAATTGTCTTCTGGCTTTTGGGAGTATCCTCATCAGTTAGCATTCTAGTCCTGCGAGTGGAGGAACAGCAATAACAGCCACACTTAAGATATCCCCGCCTTACTTACAGCCAAGCAACCATGAAGAGAATTATGGCACGTCCTGTAGAAGCAAGAGAGTCTTTGCTTTTAAAGTCCTTGACAATATGAATGGATCTTGATATTATTATGCTAAGGGAAATGAGTCAGACAGAAAAAGTTGAGAACCATATGACTTCACTCATACACAGGATATAAAACTGAAAGCTACGAACGAACAAGACAAAAAAACCTCATAGACACAGACAACAGTTTAGTGGTTACCAGAGGGTAAAGGTGGAGGGGATGGCAGAAGAGGGAAAAGGAGATCAAATACATGGTGATTGAAGGAGAACTGACTCTGGGTGGTGAGCACACAATGTGATATATAGATGATGTAGTATAGAAATGTACACTTGGAATATATATAATTTTAGTAAATAATGTCACCCCAAGTCAGTTTAATTAAAATTTTGGAAAATTAAAAAATAAAATAAAATTCTCCAAATGCATAGTAGGGATATATAGGCCATGCCATTTACATCTCTCTGGTGCTCACATTTAAACTCTGATTTTTACAGTCTTGGTATATACCTTACTGTGTAGTTATAATTCAATTACATTTTACAGACACATTGGGAAAATAAGCTGATTTGTCTCCATTTTGAGATTAGTATCTTTTCTAGTATAGCACCAGATTGCCAAAACGGCATGGAATATGTAAACACCATTGATCCCACTCTCAGAGAAAGAATTTTCACTTATATGTAGACAATCATGACCTACAGCTTTCCTGATTATTTTACATATTCAATAGAGATTAGTACCTTCCATAATTTTCTTAGTGTCTCCAAAAGTCCTATTCTAGGGGTCCCAGTATGGGCTGATGGAAAAGAAAATGAAGAAATGGGCCAAACAGACCCATAGTACCACCTTCATGTTATCATTCAGAGTTGGAAAGGTCCCCAGGGGGCATTTCTGAAACACACGCTAACATTTTGTCTGGAGAAAGTGAAATTCAATATTTGGAATGCAACACATTTTCTTTGGGAAGGTAGTAGAATCCTTTAGTGTATTTTCAGGTGTAAACAGGACTTTCTATAGATTGATGCAACATTCTTAGATAAAGTGTTTATAAATGATTTTAATGGCTGTCTTGAATATCTAAAAGACTTCAACAACTGTCAGAGTAGATATCCAGACAAAGGGAATGCCAGAGTCCATCAGCAATTTTTACCTCATTGTTTCCATGCATGCAAATACAAAGGAATCCTTAATCAAGAAAAATTTTTTCTATTTACTGCTAAAGAGCCCAACATATTTTTTTAAAAACTTCTGTCTTTAGCCCTTGTTTTTTCTAATCTACTATTAAAATTGTATCCTTCTATCTAACAGCTCAAAGTTTTTTTGAAGTTAGAAAAAATATATATATTTTTTTCATTTTCTTGTATCTTCTGAGTATAAATGTCAAACATAATCTTTCTAGCACTCATAAACACATTATAAGTATATACCTAACAATGAAGCTATGGCCACTCTTTTTAAACATAGATGTTGAAAGTTGAACTAGGGGATATTGAAAACTTAAAATGTAATTGATAATTGCAAAATGCAAGCTAAAGGGTAGCTGTTTTTAGCCATTAAACAAATTCGCCATACTGTGTTGATAGTATGATTTTAAAAGCTATTTTCCAAAGGTAAATGAATTCAATACTGCATGGATAAGAAATGGAAACATATGATATTTAAAATAAATGTGTAGCTCTAGAAGATAGTTATGTTTGGTTATTCCTAGAGACATTTATTTTTATTAAGTATGTGATAAGTGGCTATTTATGAAATAAGGTAATAATTTTACCTGTATTAATCAACAGAAAATATGAGGAAGATAAATGTTTGTTGCACAAATAGCCGNTTTTTTAAATTAAATGTATTGGGGTACCATTGATCGATAACATTATATAAGCTCTGGGTGTACAATTTTATAGTACATCATCTATACATATATTTCATTACATGCTCACCACCCAAAGTCTAGTCTCCTTCTATCACCATATATTTCTTTCTAGTTCCTTTCTATATGCCCGGGGCCTACAAGGGCACCCGGTGCATGAAGTCATCCAGAAATATGTTTTAACTACTTCAGTGGAATTTGGAGAATGATCATGGGATAGTTAATAGGATGGGACCAATAAGGCACCAGTACCCATTGGGTCAACTCATCGAGACTACACAAAAGTCAATTCAGCTGTAGATGCTACTTGAGAAACCTAAGTGTCTGCCTGGCTGTAATGATATCCAAAGGGGTTAAGTGATTAGAACTTCTTGCAAATGAAAAGTTTCAGGTGGTTCCAGATAATGTGCAAAGTATAGTCAAGGAAAATTTGCAATAAGTAGCAATCAGAAAGGGAAGACTCATCCTTTTGTCTGTAATGACAGAGGGCCTACCTGCGATGGGATGATGGGATACAGGCTCAAGGTAGAACTTCAGCTTCCAGGATGGGAATAGTAAAACATTAGCATATCACCCCATGTTCAGGACAGAAAGTCCGGCGTTAGAGGTAAGATTGTGGCAAAGAATATTGGGCTGTGAAACGACACACAATTCTAGAGGCCATGGTTATTTATTTCTTTTCTTCATCGAGGAGACCATGTGACTCTTCCACCTCAGAGCAGAATTGCTTTTGGTGACTTGGGTAGAGCTGATTTTCAGGCTGGGAAGCCGACAGGCACTGACTGTTAGGTTGAGTCACTGGAAGACATGGACCACTCTGTAAGTGCATATTTAACTAGCTTAGAGACTTTTTTCTCTTTGAATAGACTCTACCCACACTTACACAACTGAAGAAACTGAATTAGAAGTTCAATATTAAAGTCTTAACTTCACATAGTGTTAGATATCACATGACAGAGCCAGAATCCAGATTCTAGTCTTTATATCTAGACCTTCCTATCTGTATCTCTACCTTTACCTCTCTTCCTTTCCAAATTAGGTTGTATGTTTAGTCTATATTTTGGACTACTTTAAGAATATATTTATTCTTTTTTCAAGTATTTCATTAAAATATATTATTTACTTATCATTGAAATTCTTATAACAGGTAATTGTCCTGGTTTTTTTCCACCTGGGTACCTTATATCTAATAACAAAAAGAACAACACATCACTTACCCCATTTTTTGTGGACTCATATATTTTTGTTTTTGTTAATCTTAAACATTAAAAACAGTTTCTATTTCATGTAGTCATGGATTTCCTCAATATCTGTGAGCCATAATGTTGGAGGGAAAGTCTGTGACAAAGATCAATTATAAATCACCAAATATCATTTTTATAAGACTCAAAATGTGAAAACTATTTTGGACATTGGGGCAATAAAGGAAACAATATAAACTGCCATGAGGGAAAATAAGAACATTAGAAGAAGACATATATAAAAAGAAATATTTCAAGAAAAATTGTTTCCATGACCTTGTTTTAAAATAGTGACTTTTCTATAGTAGTGTTTGCTCATACAGAGGAAAAATGTGAAAAATATTCGGTGCAAAAGGATATGAGCTGAACTGCTATGTTTGGAAAACAAGCACAAACTTATCAAATCTTTTTTTGTTTTATTTTCACCCTAGATTTAATTTGTCTTTCTTGTCTCAACTTGAAAAGTTCTTTTAAAATTTCTTAATAGTATATTACCCCAGAGAAGCACAGGAAGTATATTTCATTTATAGTTGGTGTTTGTTAACTTAAAAACTAAATTACCTAATCAATTTTACTGATTTCTTATTTTACAAGTTCACACTATATAGGGTATTGCGGCTTAAAATATATACATATAACAATATATCACCCAATGCACTTATATGCACATATATACACACACACATATTTTGTGTACATGTATGTACATACACATATACACACTCTGGATATGTATCACACATACGATATTAATATAACTTTAGTTAACAACATCAGCACTGATGCTCTTTTTAACTATATTAATAAATGTCTATTTATTTGGCCCTTCTCATTGATAGAAAACAAGTGTGTTGCAGTTTTTAAATACTGTTTTCTGTCGATAAAGTGCAAAGA
>NW_017732799.1:102944-133854 GCF_001890085.2 Hipposideros armiger | reverse complement strand
TCATATGAATATGAATGACTTGTCCTGAATGTGCAAGCTCTCTCTGGCTCTGCTTACCTCTTTCAAGCAGGAAATGCAAGAAAAGGGTTGCAGAATATAATTTCCTACCTTTCAAAAACATAACCCTGCCCACAGCTATTCATTGTCACCATTATAGCAGGCTCAGACTAATCAAATTAACACTTGTCCTTTTTTGGAGCAGGGATAGGGAGGCAAAAGCCTGGCCATGAGAGGGATCAACAAGTCCCTTCTCCTACGTTTAACAATGCCAGAAAGACTTTGGAAATGCACCTTCAAAATTATTGTATGCATTCTGCTACCTGAGTGGTCAACCCTTTGACAGATGTTCTCTAGAGAGGAAAGTGATTTATGTTGTAACTCAACAGCAGGAAATAAAGTTGCCTTCAAATTCAGAAAAACAGAGATGACATTTTTTTTTTTCCTCAGTAAATCCAAGTAATCTAGGTCGTGATTCCTAACTGGTAAGTAGCTCACCCCTGATGGGCTACCGTAATTAATTGCAAGAGCTTGAGTCATCTACATTTGTATAGTCCATGATTGGTAGACTGAATACATAAATATTTTTATCCTGCCCATATTTGTTGCAATTTCTAAAAAGCATATGGATGTGGTTTAAGATAGAGATTGCTTTAAAACAGGGAATTCAGAGGGCTTATGAAATTATGTATTTTTCAATCAACGTGTGAGAAATATGACCAACAACATCATGGGGGAATCCTTACCATTCGGAGGTTGGTGTGAATAGTAGATCTCTAGGCTGGAGCTCAGCTCTTGACTATTATCAGGCCTTCCTGATAGGCTTTTTGGGGATGATGTTCCTGTTTTGGTTATATGATTTTTACTGTTACATTTGGACCTCCTGTCTAACTGGTTAGGAGTCTCATAAAAAAAATTAATTTTAAAAGCATATTATTTCTCTAAATACCGAAGTATCCACAGAAATAATCAGTATCCAGAATATAGATGTAAGTATAGCATTCACTAGAATTCTACCAATTTCATAGCTACTGATGTCTACACAAATTTTATGTAGGTGTGGAAACTTGTAATTCAGTCACATTAAGCACTCACATGCAGTTCTTCCTTTTGAAGTAATATGGTTCTTTTCCTAGAAGTTACAAAACTTGCTATTAATTATAAAATCACAGAAAAATTATTTGCTCCCTCTCCCTCTCAGCTCACTAGCTCATATGAATAACACATTATAAAGAAAACCAGTGTTTTTTCTTCTTTATTCTAAAGCTAAATTTTCCATACATTAACATTACCACATTAAACTGACGGAGTTCATAGACAGAAAATAATACAATACCCAGTCACTCTATGAGGTTCTACATTACAAATCTATGGTCCAGGGACTACTAAAATATGGAGAAAAAGTTCAAATTTTTGCCTTGAGCTAGCTTTATTTATTTATTTATTTATTTATTTATTTATTTATTTATTTAAAATCTACTGATTCAATGGCTTAAGTCATTGAGAAACATAGCTAGAGTTGTAGACTCCACCAAGAACCCCAACCTATTAGAAATAGGGGAAGCATTGAAATAACTGGGCCTTGAGTTTAGTGCAACCAAGTCAATGTGGTTTAATCACATCATAAGGAACATGAATTGTTTCTGTCTTTAAAGAGTAAAGGAAATTCATTCAGGATCTTTTTTGTTTGTTTGCTTTAGACTAAGCTAACTGGAAGTTCTTTTGAATTATTTATTCTCATAGCCCTAAAGCTAAGAAGATAACTTGGTGGATTTTTTTTGGTTTGCTGTGAGTAGTTTCACAGCTTGACTTCCCATCATTAGAAGCCTGAGAGGATGAATCTGTTTTCTTATCTGTTGAAATAAAATATAAAGTACACCAAGAAATTATATTTTATATTATAAAATATAAAATTCAGTGTTCATTTACTAAGGTATTTCCAATAACTGGTTAACCACACCATACCATTACCTCATTCCACCATACTCTTGGGATCTACTAGAACAGTTTTACTTTCTTGTAAATGTACACTTTCAAAATGGGAAATTTATTAACTATATTCTTATACTGTAACTTCCTCAGAGATATCTTTATCTTTTCAACTTAGCTTAATGTTGACCCAGAGTTTAAAACATTTTTATGAAATTGAACTATTACTAAAGCTGATTTAATTTTCTTACTTTCATTAAAATAAATCTACAAGCCAGGAAACAAAAATAAATTTTAAGACCATCAGACAACAGATCCTGATTTTTATTTCAGAAAATATGGCCGCTATAAACAGAGACTACCAATAGGGACATGAGACCAATTGCAGTATGAATAGAAATTCCCAGAAGAAACTAAAGCTACGAGCTATTGGAAAGAGTTCTTAAGATTTATGTGCTCAGGAGAGATCAATCCAACCAGCAGAGTGAGACAGAAAGAATGATATGTATGGTGAGCCTAACAGAATATTTTTAGTATATAACCCAGGTATCACATATATCAAGTGTTCAATATATGTTTAGTGTATGAAAATCTCTAATGTATTAAAATTAAAGCCAATAATGTCATGAAAAGTTTAAAGGATGGATACATGAGATCCATTAAAAGATGCTTAAAAAAATTAGAATAGAGCATGGAGATTGGCTGAACAATTTCATAACTAAGTTCAAGATTACATAAGCTTATTATAGAGATTTTTGTTCTCTACAACAAATGGATTAAAAAGAAATATGGCATATGGAACACACACATTTATCTCTACTCCCCTCTGAAACTTCATTAATTTGTCTAAACAAACCCAGAAAGAACAAAGAGAAGGAAAGAAGAGATGACAGCATAGAAGTGATGAAATGATGGGAAACAGAAAGTAGAGAGCGAAGTGCTAAGGATTTAGCAGAGCACAGAGGAATAGGAAGCCTAAATGCTTGAAGAGGATGAAGCAAGTGTGAAGTAAGCTGATTAAAGCTGTAGATCCCCCCAAATGCTCAGAAGTTATAGACATTCCGTGCTTATGAATACATGGGTGAATGATGAGACTGAAAACTAGGGTATTGTTTGAAAGTCTGTATAAAAAGCAGTTAGAAGCCCAGATCTCTTCACCTAACCAAAGTAGACAGGAGATTTCTTCTCCATAGAAATTAAGTTAGGAAGGCTGTGTACTGCAAGAAACCAGAGAGAGTACAGGGAAGGTTAGGGACCATCCTGAACACAGGGGATGAGAATTAATTGAGACTCTCCCCTGCCCCACACACAACTCTTTTTCCTTTAGCCAGTTCCCTTCAGAGCTTTGCAATAAGGCTTATAATCCAGTCTCATCTTTTTTTCTCTAGAGAAAGGGGCACAACAAATAAGGAAAATCCACCATAAGATGAACCATGACAACATACTTTTAAATGGGTTTAACAAAAAATTATTATTTGTATCATAATATTAAGGGTTGCATATGATGTTCCCCAGGGAGCAGTTGGAGTAAAAGATTATTATTTTTGGACCTAAAGCTTGGGGAGATTTTTAAATTCAAACTGAAAATTCTACACATAAAAGTCTCTCTTAACTGCATTTGGAATATGAATTGGCAATTGCATATTTATAAACTCTAAATGTTCTTAGAAACAACAGAAACATTCTTATATTAGTTTTAACAAAAAGTAAATAAGCCACAAAATAATGAACACTGATCCAATACTGGTATAAAAGGAGCTACTTTCGGAGATGGGCTTGGAAACTAGGTCCGATTGGTACCATTCACTTAAGCCAAAAAGCACACCTTAAATATCCAATCTACTTATTCATACATGCATAGAAATATTACCTGGGCCCCCTGAGGGCAGAAGGAGCAGCCAAGCTTCATTAATAAAAGTAAAGACCCTCAAGTTTCTCCTTTCATTCTTAAAATACTGGCAGACACTGAAAGTCTATATTTGGAGTTAAACATAGCCAATTATTTTAGGCACGGCACCAAAGGCTTATGTCCTCTGATTCAGCAGTTTCCAAAATTGTTTCCTAGACTTTTCTCTTGGGCCCCTGTAATTCATTAGTTCATACTCCAGAGCTGGGATACATACATAAATGTCAAATATGGGAACCTCTTTTAGTTTTTAATAGATCAAGACAGGGATTGAGAAAGAAAAATGATTTAAAATGAAAGAGACCTTTTTTGTTGTTAGATATTAAAAGTGAGAAGAGAGAGTTTTTCTCCTAATGAGGAATTTATTGGTCAGTTATACATATATCATTTTTATGATAAATGCCTCCTCATCATAAGAAATGAACTAGGTCCTTAAAAAAATAACATTTAAGGAAAGATTTTTAAAAGCTTGTCTAAAATCCTTGTAAATCCTTTACAATGTATGTAAAATAACTAAGTTATGAAATTGGTATTTTAAGAATACTAAATGATAATTAAATAGTCTTAATCTTCTTTACAGACTGTGATTACTCTAATTGCCTATGTTTGCAGTGGGAAATTGAAAATTGTATTTGACATGCATTTCAGTACTAACCTGAAAGTACTTTTTTTTGAATAGCATTTATTTACAGGCGTTCATATTATTTTTAAAAAATTGTGCTTGGATAGAATGAAAATTATCATAGAAATGTCATCAATAATAGCAAATACACAAGATGTGGAACTTAAGCCATACCCTCTGAATAAATATTTAATTTTCTATAGTGTAACTTTTAATAGTTACATATCTGTCAGTGAAAATACGGAAACTGGCAAAATACTTTTTATCAGTACCTTAAAAGATACACATAATGTGCCTAAAGTTAACAACCTCTGATCTAAAATGAAATCACATAGTTGGCCTTACGTGATCAAAAACTATCAAAATATACAAAAATAGTTGGGTTTGCATGATTACTATATTGGCAGAAATTAGTAGTTAAGACACTGAATCAGTCAGTAACAATTTATAAGGTACTTTAATGAATTGTTTAAACTAATAAACTAGTAAGTAGAAAATTCCTTGCAATAAAGTTTTAAGACATTGCTTTACATCTTTATGATCTTGACGTGTTAATGCTTCAGATTGTAAACACTAGTATCATTCTTTTCCAGTTTCTCAAAATACAAAGTTTTTGTGACTTACACATTTTGAAAAGACAGTATTTTACTTACCTATGGAAATGCATCTATTGGTTTAGTACACAAGTCAAGGAGGCATTGTTTAGATATTTTTGTTAGATGTCACAGAAAATCAGAGGTGAAAACTAAATAGATTAATATAAGGTGGTGATTTTTATCTCCAGATAGATTGTCTGTAGTTTCCCCATGATTTATTTTGAAAACTTGGACAGTAAAGATTGAGGTATTTCTCAAAATGACTGACATTTTTATCAAACAAATAGCACTGTTTAAAAGCATATTTAGTATAAAACAACCCATTTTCATATTTTTATGCTTGATTTGAATATAATTAAAATTATGGAACTTATACCACTCTTCAAGGTGGCTTCTAAGAAATGTGCTCTACACTCAGAGAAATCTATCCCAGGTAACTTTTTTTATTATTATTATTCTCATTCCCCAACCACTCACTCCCTTTTGGCACCTATCAGCTAGTTCTCTATATCTATAGGTCTGTTTCTATTGTTTTGTTTATTAATTTGTTTTGCTTTTTTTAAAGATTCTACATATAAGTGAAATCCTGTTGTATTTGTCTTTTTCTGTCTGACTTATTTCACTTAGCATTATCCCCTCCAGGTCCATCCATGTTGTCATAAATGTCAAGGTTTCATTCTTTTTTGTTGCTGAATGATATCCCATTGCACATCTTCTTTATTCATCTATCGATGGGCATCTAGGTTGCTTCCATATCTTAACTATTGCTAGTAATACTACAGTGAATGTAGGGGTGCATATATTATTTTGAATTAATGTTTCCGTTTTCTTTGGATGAATACCCAGAAATCTAGAAGTGGAATTGTTAGATTATGCAGCAGCTTGATTTTTAATTTTTTGAGAAATATCCATATTGTTTTCCATAGAGGCTGCACTAATTTACAATCTCACCAACAGTGTACAAAAGTCCCCATTTCTCTATATCCTTGCCAGCATTTATTTGTTGATTTATTGATTGATAATAGTTATCTAAGAGGTGTAAGGTGATCTCTCATTGTGGCTTTATTTTGCATTTCCTTGATGAGTATTGATGTTGATCATCTTTTCATGTGTCTGTTGGTCATATGTGTGGGGAAACGTCTCTTCAATTTGGCACCAGGAAAACAACCTGTGTTAACTTATTTTTGGGTGATCACCACACCTCAACAGATTAGCCTCAGCTTTATAGAACAAACAATCAATTAAAATTATAGCCAGAAGTTCTGTGCAAGAAATCTGACTTGACATTCTAAAATTCATAAGATATGGATAATTGAACCAAATTCCAGTGGATTTATTTACAAAGTCTTTCTGGTGACTCAAACCATGCCTGTTTTGTAGAGCTAGTTAACACTTTAGAATGCACTTGTTTGCTGAGCTTGGACTGAGAACAAAAGGAGATAGATGTAAGATTTACTTACGTGCTCAATGGTCGGGACAAATGAACCATCTATGCTTCATTACAGAGAACAACTCTCTAGTGACTAGATAGTTGCCATCAAAATAAATGATTCCCTACCTGGGCAGAGCTGGATAAACACTGCCATTTTTCTTTTTGTCTCCCTTTCAGTTGAACAGTGTTCATTTAATAACTAGTTA
The DNA here is from genome assembly GCF_001890085.2 of Hipposideros armiger. NCBI lineage: Eukaryota > Metazoa > Chordata > Mammalia > Chiroptera > Hipposideridae > Hipposideros > Hipposideros armiger. Next base: position 127,166 of record NW_017732799.1, on the reverse strand, counting down.
TCAAGTGCTTAAAATGCAATATCCAAGGTAGACAAAGCTGCTGTCTTCAAAAAGTTAGCATGCTAGTTAGAAATCACAGAAAACCAAAGAGGGAATAGGTTCAATAGGTTACTTTCAGGTGGTGATGAGTGTTACGAAACAATAAATACGATGCTGATGATATGACCAAAAGTGATGGGTTGAGATAGGTCAGGTAAGGTATCTCTGCAGGTGTGACATTTCAGCTAAGCTCTGGAAGACAAGAGGGTTGTGATATCTGGGGAAAGGAATTCTAGGCAAAATACAGGTACATATCAGGAAAGGAAGCATTCAGGTGAGAAATATTCATTCCTGACTCTCCAAATATGATCATAAAATTATATAACATGCTGTTGGAATGCTAATATATCTGAATGCCTATTAATGAGCTAAATTATCTACATTTGGTGTACACCCTAGAATCTAGGGTTTTAGTCATTTCTGTATTCCTCAGTACCTAGAATAGGATCTAGTGTACACTTGGGATTTGGAAATCAACATATATTGTTGAGTTGACAAAAACAGTGACATTTCAAGACTATTCCTTGTAATTTAACAGCAATATCCTTTAATAAAATTGTACAGAGGGCCTATTCTATATGACTTTTACCTGGTTTTGACACTGACGTAATATTTTTGAAACTCAGGAAGAACAAAGTTCTCTATTAAAATGAACACCATTCCATCAGATAACTAGTGGAAGGGAGGGTTCTGTTCATGGAAGCTAGTGCCCACCTTTGCCCTGAAACAGTTCTTAAAAATTTCTAAAGATCCATCTCTTGTCAATTCCAATAGTCTCTTCTCTGTTTTCTGGTAAAACAGGCAGTTCTATGCTGTAATTTACAGAAGTGTCAGTTAAGGCCATGCATTAAAAAAAAAAAGTTAACATTAAATACACTTTTAATGGGGAGAGTTACATTTTAAGTAAGCATCTAATTTAAATAATAGCTTGATAAAGAAAACCTTAATCCCTGGAACTGGGGGTTGATCTTTCAATGCCCCTCCCACATACTGGTCCCATACAATGTGTGCCTAGGAGGAGGCTTGGACACATGGTTGTGTAAGGAGCAATGTAGCTAACAGTCAACTGGGAGCACAACAGAGTGAGTAACCATGGAACTATAGTGAAATGGTAACACAAAAACAGCGGAAAAGCATACTAATACTGTTGGAGAAAGAAGATCACTATTTCACAATTTCTCTGGGGAGGTCCTTTTGTTACTGCACAGATGTAAAAATGATAAGCATTACTTATTTAGCTAACTAGTAATAATCCTTCCCACAAAGAATTCCACAGAAGATTCAAACTGATTCACAGGAAATACATATAATAAAGTGAGATGGTGTGTGTGTGTGTGTGTGTGTGGGAGAGAGAGAGAGAGAGATGTATGTATATATATGTAAATGAAGAGAAGTAAATATAGAGAGATATAGATATAAATATATACAGAGGGTGCCAAAAAATGTGTACACATTTTTTAAGAAAGGAAAAAACTATTAAAATTGTAAAACTCAAGATATACCGATAACAAAAGATGAACACAAGTCACGTTTGTCTTCTGCAATTACAAGAGGTGCTCAGAGTGGTGACCATCAGCGTCCACACACTTCTGATCACGGCAAACTACTACTTGAGCAACATTGACCAGTGTCCACTTGTATACATGTTTTTGGCGCCCCCAGTCGATTTAGTAGATAGATGATATAGATAGGTATAAATATAGACATATGATGTAGGTAGATATAGATACAGATAAATATACAGACATTAAATATAGATACTCATATAGATATAGATATGAATGAGGTCTAGGAAAAATACAACTAAGTGAAAAATAGTTGTTCCAGTGACATTGTAACCTGGTTTTGAATATCCTGGAAGACAGTATCAAAGGGTGTTTCATGGAACACTAGCCCCTTGTGACATTCTGTGAATAAGTGTTTGGTTTCAAATAAGTTTTGAAAAGGCTATATATACACTCTGTGAACTGTTTTGGAGACTCAGAGTGCACACCAGAATAGTAATGGCTCTGATAAATAACACGAAAAAGAAATGTGTACGTTTTTTAGCTCATTGTTTCCAAACACATTGACCATGTAGTCCATTTTTATTCATTTGTTTCTTTTACACCCATGAAACACTGTCCACTGAACACCCTGGGATCCAGAGGCTCAGTGTTCAGGGCTTTCAGAAAGTTCATAAGAAGTGCTGTGTTTTAATTATGACATTTTGTGGTGCAGATGTCTGCTTCATTTTTTTCCATTGGTGCTAATATTTTGCATGATGTGGCATTTTCTTGATGTTTAGTGATCATTTTATTATTGTCTTATTTTATAAGTCCATTCACATTCTTTATGGAAAGCTTTGTTGAGGTATTTATTAATACAGGCATGTTTATCACAGTTCACCATGACTCCTTGGTGTTCCGAGTCCTTCCACGTATCATTCTAGGCTCCTCGCTCTTTGCCTACCTACCCCTCCAGCTTCCCCTCCGCAGAGCCTAAGCCAGAAGGGATGCCCCTCTTTATAACAGCTCGTGAGGGGAGGCACTGCTATTCCTGTCATGCTTCAATGGTTGGAATCCATCATTATGCTGCCCAAACTAAATAGGCTCGTTCCTCCCTTGACTCAGGAAATTCCTCCAGGGAGCTTATCACAAGAAAATGATACCAATGATATTAAAGGATTGCTTAGAAGGGTGAACAATTATATATAAACTAAAAGTCCCCTCAAAATGGTTAAATGAATTATGGTACCTGAACACAATGAAATACTACACTGTCATTTAAAATCATTTTTGGTAAGAATACTTAGTGTCACATAACTTTTTCCACTGTATATTATTGTGTAAAATATTGCCTCAATTATTATATATGGAAGACTATACATAATTTAAATAATAAAACTATTTCCTGCTTTTTGTTTCTTTAATTATCTGTAAATTCATTTAATTTTCCATTGTTTATTGAGCACCTACTAGGTCCTAAGTGCTGTAATATGTACAGAGGCTGTCACAGTGAACAAAACAATGCCCCTGCTTTACAGAGCTTACATATTAGTACCCAATAAACATGCACTACTTTGTGCAATAAAAAACAATGAAGAATTGTTCTAATGAATTTTGCCAGTCCCCATTTGTTTACTGGATATTTAGATAGAGAATATTTGTCTGAAGAGTGTCTATTACTGTAGACATTCCATGAATATTAGTGTCATGATCCAAGCTTGGGATAGAGAGTGATAGCTAGTAATTATTGAGCCAGGCACTTTCCCCATGTTTCTCCCAAATAGATTATCCCTATTTTACATTTGTGAAAATAGAGGCTCATGGAAGTTAGGTCATTTCTGTAAGATTATACATTTGTTAACGATGAAGTCACAGGAGCAGGATTTGGGCTAGGGTTTTCTGTATTGATTTGTTAGTTTTTTTTCTAAACAATATATATGATGCTAAAGGCAATGTCAGTGTAAAGACTTTCTGGTGGAAAAAGCCAGAAGAAGCATTGTAACCACCTCCAGGAGAGAATCGCCACTCTAAAAACTAAGAAGTGAGCTTTCAGTGGTTTCCAAAGAATGGTTAGCTGATGACCTCTTGCATCAAAATGTACAGGTATATTTGTTAAAAATACAGTTTTCTCGTTGCCATTTCAGACGTCTGAGTCAAACTTTCAAAAAGGGTGTTGTGGGTTGAATTGTATCACCCTAAATATATGTGTTCAAGTCCTGAACCCCAGTACCTCAGAATGGTATCTTCCTTAGAAATAGGGTCTTTGCAGATATCGTTAGTCAAGCTAAGATGAAATCATACTGGCAGACGATGGGCCTCTACTCCAATATGAGTGGTGTCCTTATAGAGAGGGGAAATTTGGACACAGACACACACACAGGGAGAATGGCATGTGAAAATGAAGGCAGAGATCTACAAGCCAAGGAACACCAAAGATTTCCAGCAAAGCAGCGGAAACTAGGAGGCATGGAAAGGGCTCTCTCTCACAGGCCTCAGAAGGAACCAACACTGCCAACACCTTGATTTGGGAGTTCTAGGCTCTGAAATTGTAAGACAAAAATTTTCTGTGTTTTCAGCCATTCACTTTGCGGTGCTTTGCTATAACAGCCCTAGCAAAGTGATATACAAGGGAACCTGCATTTTAAAGCAAGAATCCCATGCGAGTCTGATGATAGTAAAGCCTGAGAACTGATAATCTAGAGCCAACTCATGAGATAGAGAGGGCAGCTAACTAACTGCCAGAACGTGGGCACCTTTATTTTAAGACCTTCTCTTATGGTGGTAGGAAATTTTAAAAAGAGAAAGGAGAGAAAGAGAAGGAAGGGCAGGAGGATTAGGGATGGGGGAGAAGAAAGGGGGTCATCAGGGGAGGAGGGGCTCAACGTCAGAGGGCAACGCAGCTCAAGTGGCACAATTTCCTCCTTAGGAAAGGAAAGATGGCAATGCAGACATCAGAATCTCAAAGACAGAAGTATGGTTTTGAAATAAGGAGGCAATAGGAAAACAAAAACAAAACCCTGACTCTTCCAGCCCAGGAGTTAAAGCCGGTGACTAGGGCAAGGTTCTTGCACAGTGGTTTATTTATTGAATTTGAAAAAATCATTGCTCTGTAGAGTCACCTTAGGATTTAAATATTGAGTTGCCGGAAAAGTCATGATGTGTTTTTCCTATGTTTTTCATTGCAAAAATGCTTCATGACTTTTCCGACAACCCAATACGTAGAAATTGACCCACTGTTTATAACCAAAGTCACTTTGAATAACTTTCACTTTATTTGCTAACATTTTATCCTGGGGATTTTAAAATGCTGATATTATTCTGCATGTGGAAATTTGTAGTAAAAGATAAATCCTTGTAGGGCACTTATTCACTTGCATCACACTTCTGTTCTTTCTATACTAAGTAGGCCTATTGCAATTAAAATCTTCAACTTCATGGAACAGCTCAACTTCCATGCAGATTTTCATCAAGAACATTTTGCACAATATGAGTCATACCTTTGTAGAAAGTATGTTCTGACTAAATACTGAATTTTTAGAGGAATTGTATTTTTGAAGCCATATGTAGATGTTTGATTTTTATTTTCCTTAAGAAAACTGCCTCTGTTTGGGGAAAATCATTGCTCTAACCTCCATGACCTCATTCTCTTTTAGGCAGTGAGGATGCTACCCCTAATAAAGACTGATTCACCTTAGAAATGTGAAGCCTTATTTCTTCTCCCAAGTTTGGAGCCCTTTTTAATTTTTTTAAAGGAATAAGATGATAAAACTAAAAGGGAGTTTGAGAAGTCATTAAGTCCAACACAAACCTAGACACCAACACTATATTTTGCTTAAAATAACTCAAGGGAAGGTTACCTATCTTAGTTACTATTGTGCAGTTTAAAGCCCTTAGTGGCAGGAAAAACATTAGCTTAAATGCGTGTTGCATTACACACCCCTTAATAGTTCTGTGTTAATTGAGAATGTACAACTAACTCCCGTTTTCTTTTTAAAATTCCCTATTGTGGAGAAAGTGTTTTGTTGTTTGCTTGTTTGTTTTCTCATTAGATTTCATTTTATATGAGAAGTCTCTTTTTTAAAATTGAATTTCAGCTCATACGAAGCAACTGTGAAGGTATTCATTTGGTTTTGGAGGTTATAATTACATATTTATTACTATTATTATTATCCTATGGTATTCATTTGGGGGAACTGATATTTTCATGTAGTATTTTACTATTGGATTCACTAGGATGATATGCCATAATTCTCTTTATTATCAATATACTGTCAGTTTGAGAATAAGAAATTTATTAGGCATTTGTTAATTCAGATTAGCAGAAACAGAGATTGACTGGGAGAGAGACAGTCATTGGAAATGTGAAAATCAAGCTGAATTACCTGAACATAAAGAAAGTAGCCCATCATCTTCCAAATTTCTGAGCGTATTGGAAAAAAATAATCTTCAGGTTTAATGAAATGCATGCCTTCATCACAAAGCATGTATGAATTACCTATTATGTGCCAGGCAATGCGTTAAGTAAGCAGTGGGAATTGAGATAAGTAACAGTCTAGACGGAAGTCAGGTAAATAGGTCATACTGCTGTGTAATAAGAGCTCTGATATGTGTATGCACAGGGGTAGTTTTCTAACAAAATTGGGCTTCAAAGAGACACAGGATTGTAAATGGTGACTTTTTAAAAACTGTACATAGAAAATAAGTTACTTAGGAAACCTTCATAATATCTTGAGCAAATCTTTCAGTAAGGTTGTTACTTTAATTATAACAAAGAGAATTGCCAAAGTTTCACATCTTTCAACAGAAGTCATTGAAGAGACAGCAAGAGATAGGATATTTAAGGTTCATTTCACTCTGAAGTCTTATGAACCCATGAGACTACATATGGACATGGTAACAAACTTGTCCTAAATTTTACTGAGCTAGATATTAGAAATGCATCATTTTTCTTAGCCACTGTCTTTCAAGAGTGTAAAGTGTCTCCTAGACAGTTTTCCAAAATGAAAAAAAAAAGTTATTTTTAGTGTTTGTTGAGGCCTCTTACTAGGTGAAAGTTCCTCATGATGTTTCTATATTAAAAACACACTTGGCATATTAAAAAAGGGAGAAATGGCAAAATTAGTTGAAAACAGAAATATTTTCTCTGTTTTTTCATAAGTATACATGTACATAGAAAATGTTTGCAATGCAAAAATGTACAGTTGGTAAAAAGTAAATTCACTTCTGTTTTCATTACCACGCTTCCCTACAAGCAGCATCATTTACCAGTTTCTTATATATTCATCCAAAGATAATTTATGCATATCCAAACATGTGATATATGTAGATACATACACATTTACACATAATGCAATAATGCTTTAGGAGGTATTTTCATATGTGTACATATGGAATTCACACTATTTAAACAACATTTTTATTGAATTTATTGGGGTAACATTGGTACTAAAATTATATAGGTTATAAGAGTACAATTCTATAATACATCATCTATATATTACATTGTGTGTTCACCACCCAGTCAGTTCTCCTTCCATCACCATGTATTTGACCCCCTTTGCTCTCTTCTACCAACCCTCTCCCCCATTTACCCTCTGATAACCACTAAAATGTTGTCTGTGTCTATGATTTTTCATTTGTCTTGTTCCTTCGCGGCTTTCAGTATTATATCTCACATATAAATGAAGTCATATGGTTCTCGAGTTTTTGTGTCTGACATTTCACTTAGCATGAATATCCAAGATCCATCCTCAGTATCACAAGTGGCCGAGTAATATTCCATTGTGTATATGTACCACATCTTCTGTATCCAATCATCTATCAAAGGTCACTGGTTGTTTCCATGTCTTGGCCACTGTAAATAAAGTTGTAGTGAACATCAGAGCACATATATCTTTATGGATAAATGTTTTCAGATTTTGGGGTTATATACCCAGAAGAGGGGTTTCTTGGTCATATGGTAATTATAGTCTTAATTTTTAAGGACCCTCCATACTGTTTACCATAGTGGCTGTACCAATTTACATTCCCACTAACAGTGTATGGTGGTTCCTTTTCTCTACAACCCTCTAACCCTTGTCATTACTTGTTTTGTTGATAAAATAGCCATTATAACAGGTGTAAGATGGTATCTCATTGTGATTTTGATTTGCATTTCCCTAATAGCTTGTCAAATTGAGCATTTTTTCATGTATCTGTTGGCAATTCATATGTCTTCTTGGGAGAACTGTCTATTCAGGTCCTCTGCCCATTTTTTATTTGGATTATTTGTTTTTTATTGTTGAATTGTATGAATTCTCATATATTTTGGATATTAGCCCCTTATCAGAGGTGTTGTTTGAACAAAGAATTCTAATTTTTTTGAGAGACCCCTATTGGTTGATGTTTAGATTTTTTTCAATATTTTCTATGTTGTTCCTCAAATATGTATCTGGGGGATAAATTGCTTAGAAGTAAATTGCTTGAGTCAAAGGATATGTGCACATAATATTGAAAGCTATTCCAAATTACCACTCCAAAGTTTTAACCAATTTCCCTCCCATTTATACAGTATCTCTACCAACACTTTTGTCAGCATGGTGCATTATTAAACTTTCCCATTTTTCCCAATATGTTAAGCAAAAAAAAAACAAACGGTATCTCGCTATAGTTTTATTTTACATTGCTCATATAATGAATGAAGATGAACATTAGACTTTTGTGTATTCTTTTATCTAAATTGTCTATTTCTTATTAATTTGGTAGAGCTCTTTAAGGTAATTATTAGCTCTTTGTGGTGTGAATTACAAATATGTTTTTTCTGGGTTGCCATTTATCTTTTGGCTTGATCATTTTTATGCCATGCAATTTCCTCTGAATATTTATACATTGAATATATATATATATATATATATATATATATATATATACATGTATTTTTTTATGTAATAGTTTCAAAGTTTGTGTAATACTTAGAAAACCCATCACAACTTTGAGATTCTTAAAGAATATTCACCCAAGTTTCCTTCCAGTTTTTACTGCTTTTATTCATGTTCAAATCTTTGCTCAATCTGGAATCTATATTGATAAAATGTATGAGGTAGAAATCCAACTTTATTATTTTTCCAGATTAGTACCGACTAATAGCATTTTTACTGAACAATACATGCTATTCCTATTGATTTGAAATGTTATCTTTATTATGTACTAAATTTAATTTCTATATTTTATGGTCTATTCTAATAATCTGTACTTCACTGTTTTAGTTATTTTACTTTCATAACTTTCATGTATTAATATTAATTTTACTTTCATGTATTAATATTATGTAGACTAGCTTCCTTTAATTATTGTGCAGAATTTGCCCAGAAATCCTTATTTTCTGCAGAATTTGCCCAGAAATCCTTGCTTTTATTTTTCCATCTAAATTTTAGATTTAACTTGTGTAAATTTTTTAAAAAATTATGAGTACTTTTATTAAGATTCCATCAATCTTTTAGATTAACTCAGGAAAATTGCTAACCTTATAATGTTGACTCTTCCTATCTAAGTAAATGCAATATTTTTGTATTTGTTTAAATCTTTTTGGTTTTAGTCAAAATTAAGAATTTAACCCGCTTAAATTCTTTATATTTTAGTCAAACTTATTCCTAGATATTATAAATTTTTGTCTTCATTATAAATGGCATCTTTTCCTCTGATTTTCTTTGTAAATGGGTGTTTGTGTATATAAAGTCAGTTAATTCCGGTATGCTAATTTTGAGCAACTACCTTTCAAAAGTCCCTTATCTCTTTTTTATAGTTTTAAGTGATTCTCTGGGCTCCTCCAGGTATACAAATATAAGCCTAAAAACCCTGATAATTATACCATTTGTTTTCAAACTTTTATAACTCTTAATTTTTTCTCTTGTCTAATTGCTTAAGCTAGTACCATTGGAGCAATATTTAATATTTGTGATGAGAAAGGACATCTTTGCCTTAATCTTCAATTTAATATAAATGTTTCATTTTTAATATAATGGTGTAAGTGTGCCTGTGTTCATTTCATTATATTGGAGAAATATCCATATATTTCCATTTTATTTAGAAATTTTGTTAAAAGGATGTTGACATCTTTACATGTTTACTATAACTTATCTGTACCAATGGAAATAATCAAATGAGTTTTATATTAATTTATTAATATGATGGATTATGTAAATATATTTATGTTGAAGCGGTCTTATATTATTGGATTAAGTCATAGTTTTTCATGGATTATTATTATTGCACTGGACTGTTGGATTCAGTTGGCTAATAATTTATTTTGTTGTTTAGCATTGATACATGTAAGTGACCATGGTATATAGTTTTGTGTATATGCACATTTTTACTATAAAATTACCACTCTCCCTCTTGTAAAAAGAGAGCTGTGGAATCTTTCTTTTCTGTGCAGCCATTTATATAGAACTGGATTTTTATTTTTCTCAAAATAGTAGAATTTCTCCTATAAAATCATCTTTGCTATAAACTATTTATTTATAAATAAATAAGCAATGTATTCATTAATTTTGGTGGGGGGGAAGTTGGTGGAATTTTTTTGAGATCATTTATGTTTACAATAATTCATATGTTGTGGTAACAATATTTTATTAGAAAATCATCTATTTTATTCAAGATCTCAAATTTATTTATATAGAGTTAAGACAGGCAATTTTTTCGGTGTTTTAAAATATTTTTATTGTTATTTTTCCCTTATAATTTTTATCATAATTTTATGTAATTTTACTTTTCTCTATTTTTCTACACTAGATTAGTTAATGGCTTACCTATTTTGTTGCTGAAAATATTGTTAACTAAAGGCCTTTTTTTTCATTTGTTTACTAGTTCCATAATATATTGATATGGACAAAAATTAACAAGAATAGAGAGAACCTAATTAACATGATTATTTAAGGTAAGCCTAATTGATAACTATCAAATTTTCTGTCAGCTCTCTTTTAGCTGTCTCCCATACATTCAATGTAGTGTTTTCACTGTTACTTTCTAAATAGTCTGTTCTTCTGACTTTGATTTACATTTTGTAGCAAAAGCTATGTAAGAATGTGTGTTTTCCCCTTTATTTTCTAAAAGTGAATATTTGTGTTTTTATTGTTTACTTTTCTCTGGTCTTATTAATAATCCCTACTTTGTTTATTTGTTATTTTGGTCCACTTGCTGTGTTAATGATAGAAAGAGGTCAATTAAATATCCTGTTATTCATGTGTTTCAGTTAATTACTCCATATATTTTTTTAGTTTTGATTTATGAACATTGATGCTATATTATATGGTGCATAGATATGAGTAATTGTTAGATCTCGGTGGATTGTGTGTGCCCTTATCATGATAAGGTCTTTTTTTTTTTTTTATCTAATGCTTTTTGCCATGAGTTAAATCTTGTTTAAAAGTGCTTGGTAGTTGCTTGCATTGGAAGGTATGTTTTACCCCTCTTTCCTTTTCATAATTTCTGTGTAACTTTGTTTTACATACATTTCTCAGATAGCCTTTAGTTAGAGTTTTCCTTTTTATTGAATTTGAGAGATTTTTCTTCTAACTAGTGAATTTAGCCACTTTTTGTTAGGATAGGTAGCTTAGGTCTTTATTCTGTTCTTATGAGAGAAATTTGATGAAGGGATTGAGAAAATATGTCCTAGAGCCAGACTCTGTCTTCAAATCCCAGCTCAACAATCAACTAACTGTGAAGCCTTTGGCAAATTATTTTACCTCTCTCCTCGATTTCCTCATCTATAAAATGGGGATACTACTGGTACCTTTCTCAGAATTATTGTGAGGATTAATGTGGTTCATATTTATAAATGATTTGGAAAAGTTCATGGCATATAATGTTTGCTACTGTTATAGTATTTTATACCATAATTCATAGTCTATATTCAGTTCCTTTTGTCATGTGTTTCTTCTGATAATAAGGAACGTTGGCAGATTGTATTTTCCAAAGATGGCCACAACACTATCTCCTATTTCATGTGTCCTTCTTGCAGTTTGACTAGACAATCCCCTTTTGGAAAGATGAGGCCTATGTCTCCTCCCCTTGAACCCAGACTGGCTTTTGACCACCTTGACCAATAATTAAGGTGGAACGGATGCTATATGATTTCCAAAGCAAAGGCATAAAATGTCCACGCATTCCACTTTATGGTCTTAGGCTGTTTTTTTCTGGAAAAAAAGCAGCTGCCACATAAGCAGTGTGACTGTATTGAAACTACCATGCTGTAATGAAGGCCACACTAGCTTATAGAGACCACATAGAGAAGCCAGATACCTGGACAGATCCTAGTGACTCCAGTCCTCAGTCATTCCAGCTCCAGCCAGCTGCCACATGACTGGAATAACATAAGGGACCTGAACCAAAGCTGCTGAAATTCATCCCCAAGCACCTCACCCAGAAAAGAGATGAGAGATAATAAAATGGTTACTGCTGTTGTAAGCCAATGAGTTTTGAGATGGTTTGCTATACACCAAGAGCTAACCAGAACAAATGGTTTGTATGTGTATTTTGGTTCTAGTGTTCATATTTATATTAATAAATTTGTAGTAAATCTTTTTATTTTCTATTTCCCAAGAAAGTATCTATTGACTCATTATGAGTCTTGATGTAATTAGTATATTTCCATTTTTCCCTTTACTTTATTGTCCATTAATAGTGTATGATATATTTTTACTTAGTCCTTACTTTTATGCCCTTCAAACCTTAAATTTTTCTTATTTGATATCTTCTTAGCTATTTTTTAAACCTAACTATACTATTCACCAAGGTGTGAAACAGCCTTTGCTTGCAAAATTGTGGTTCTTTAATAACCTGCTCACTGTGTATATGTGTTGTTGTTAATACACTACCTCACTGCTGAAAATAGTTGAAAAGTAGAAATCTCTTCAGTAAAGTGGTTTTCAAAAGAACATTTCTGCTGACAGCAGTCAACATTAATGGCACAGCAGTGTCTATTTAAAATGCATTTTGAGTATCTATCATTCAAGTAATCTTATCTTTTATTGCCACATATTTTTAATATTTAAGAAATATTAGGAGACATTAGTTTCATTTTTCATACATTTCAAATAACTTAGTTAAGGAAATGTGTGAGTTGGAACCAGAATGTCCTAATTAATCATATTTTCTATTAAAATAACATTGTAAATATGAGGCATCTTTGGTAAATGGGAATCTAGCTGCTATATCTAAGAATGAATGGGACTACTCTGAGGAAAAGCATTGGGGTTGAAACCATGTTTATAATCTCATTAGTCGTGACATGAAAAAAAAATCACAAACCATTTAAACTTCCAGCATAAATTTTTTAAAACATCAGAGTAATCTACCTTTGTATCTTGATTCCTCTAGGAATAAATTAAATTTGTCCTCTGTCAGTAAGCATCGAACATGAATCATTCAGCACTACATATTATGACATACTTGTTGGAGTCTTCTGTGCCTCCCCAATTATCTCTTGCCTTTAAGGTCTCTCGTATGTGACTCGGTACTGTTGGAATTATTTTTTCTTGTGTCCCCTGGGCAGAAAGCTGCAGCTTCAGTACTTTACCTTTCTCTATCTTTAATAGAGAAAAATGTATTTTTAAAAACATACTGTCTAAAGCATATATCAAATATTGTGTATTTGTGTATTCACTGTGTCCGAAGAGAACCCAGGTTGGCCACTCTGATAAACTGATTAATCAGAAATAAAACCAGTAGTGTGCATAAACATGTAGTGCTTTAAAAAATTATGACCCAGAGACTCTAAAAAATTTATTAAATTTATTGGGGTGACACTGGTTACTAAAATTATATAGGTTTCAAGTGTACATTTCTATAATATATTATCTATATACTGCATTGTATATTTACCACCCAGGGTCAGTTATTTTTCCATCACCATATGTTTCCCCCATAGATTCTTGCAATAATAACATTTAAAGCACATAGAGCAAATTGATGTTGGATTAAGTTGTCTACATGAAGCAGAGTCATGTCATCACCAGAGTTAGGTCAGGAGATTTGGCATCCCACAATCAGAGACAGAAAAAAAAAAAGGAAAAAAAAGGCCAGGAGGTCACAAGGAAATAGGCAGGAAATATATATAAGCCAGGGGTTATGTAGTCAAATATCCAGGGGAAGGTTGCTTATACTAAAGGCTTGTTTATTAAGTAATTATTTCAATGTACATTGGCTGGGTTCCTATTTTATGCACTTGAAAGATATGAGAAACCACTAAAATATTAGTGCTCGCTCTCTCTCTCTGTGTTTATGTATGTATATGGAGATAGGTAGATGATAGATAGATGATAGATATATCGATAGATACATGCATACATAGATATATCTTATGATAAGTAAATGACTATATATATATATATATATATATATATATATATATTCACACACATACATTACTTCTATGTTTTAGACTTGGGGAAATAGTGGTGCCATTTATTATGATGGAGAAGAAAGAGCGGCAATAAGAGTTTAGGTTTGGTCATATTAAATCTGACATTTCTTTTAGATATATTTAGATATCAAGTAAGCAATGGGATAAACAAACCTGATGCTCAGTGGAGAGGCCAAGGATGGACATGAAAATTTGGGAGTCATCAGCATATAGAGAGTATCTAAAGCCCAAAGACTAGAGGAGACACCTCAATAGAAAAGAGAAGGTACACTTGGACAACATTTAGTGGTCAAGTAGGGGATGAAGGCCCAGAAAAATAGACTGGAAAGTAGCCATTGAGTCAGAGGACAATCAAGTCATTGGAATTTTATGAAAGTCAGAAAAAAAATGTTTCAAGAAAGATGGAGTGGTTAAATCTTTAGATGCTGCCGAGAAGTCAGGAAGATGAACATAGAGATGTTACCATTGGATTTCTCATTGAGATTATTGGTGATATTTATTCATCCCATATACTTTCCTGACCTCATATTTTACTAACACTGAGCCTGTACATAATAGATGCTTATTAAATATTTGTGGAGCAGGAGAAAGGAAAAAAGGAAGGAAGAGAGGGAGAGAGGTTGGGAAGGAAGGAGAGAAGGGGTGAGGATGGGTAAAAGGAGAAAAAAAAGGAATGGATGGTTGGATAAAAAAACTGATAATGATTAATTATATTCTTCTTGCCTAGACAAAAACTGGTGTTTGATTTTGTGAGATATTGGTTAGGTAATGAAATCACAGGTAGCAGACATAGGATCTGGGCTCTTAGCAGAGGTAAGTGATTCCAGTTTACCAGCAGATGAGCATTTTACCCTTATGAACTCTATATAATGGTGATTTTTATACAGACCTCCTATAAATAGTCAAACATCCAGAAAGAACTGGAAGTCTGCAAACTTGTTTGTAGAATAACTCCTGCCTTCACCACTATGACTGGGAGTTATTCACTTATCTCTTTTTACAGGGATGTCTCCTTGGCAGTAAGCCCAGTCTTGCATTCCAAGAGCAAGTATAGCGATGGACCTTTCTCCTGCTTTCTTTTAAACCCTATTCAGGGGGCTATGACTTGGGATTGGACATTGTTTTAAAGAAATTAAGAAACAAACAAAGACTGAGCAGCTACTTTGATGCTTAAGACAAGCTGCCTTCAAAATGTTAATTAGCACAATGCAATATATAGATGATGTATTATAGAAATGTACACTTGAAACCTATATAATTTTACTAACCATTGTCTCCCCAATTAGTTTAATAAATTAAAAAAAATGCCAATTGGCACCTGGCTGGCAAAGAATGAGATAATTCAGCTTTTCCACTTAGGCAATTGCAGATCATTTGGTCGTTAAAGTGCAGATCAGCGAGAGAGCAGGCGTCTGCTTGGTACGTTACTTATTAAATTCTCATAATAATTTAATATCATTCTATTTTTAATTGCTTTTATTTATTAATTACAGTTGACATTCAATATTATTTTAGTTTCACGTGTACAGCATAGTGGTTAGACATTTATATAACTTATGAAGTGATCCTCCCAGTAAGTCTAGTACCCACCTAACACCACACATAAGTTATTACATTATTGACTATATTCCCTATGCTGTACTTATATCCCCATGACTATTCTGTTACTACCAATTTGTACTTTTTAATCCTGTCCCCCTTTTCACCCTGCTCCTCAACCCCCGCTCCCATCTGGCAACCATTAAAATGTTCTCTGCATCTCTAAGTTTGTTTCTGTTTTGTTTGTTTGTTTTGTATAATACTTTCAATTCCACATATAAGTGAAATGATATGGTATTTCTCTTTCTCTGTTTGATTTAGAATGAAATCTCACCATCTCTGACAACATGGATGGACCTAGAGGGTATCATGCTCAGTGAGATAGCATTCTATTTTTATTCAGACATTTCTTTAGTACAAGTATAGGTTATCAGTTAATTTGGCCTAGTTGTGGTATGTCCTTACCCAACTCCTCCTGATGAATAATTTACCTTGTACCTTCAGATAGAATAAATAGAACAACTGCAAATACCAGCAATTTTTATTTTCTTTGACACAGTCCTTTTTTGTTGCAGTGTTTAGCATATCAGGTTATGGAACCCTATGAGAATTTATATAAGCTATGGATTTCTTCCCTAGAAAAAGGCAGATACATCCCAAATTTTATAATTTGGGAGAGTTTATCAATCCCATTTGTAGACAGGTAAATTTAGAAATTCTGAAGGTATGGGCAGGACAACCTGGTATCAGAATCACTGTAGACCTGAGGAGACTATTGAAAACAAGACTTCCTTGGCCATGCTGAGTTAGAATGTCTACATTTGTTAAAGGATTGGAAACCTTGTAATCGTACAATCTGAGTAATCCTGCCTAGGGGCTTGTGGACCCTAGATTAAAAGGTTTTAGTTAAATATAGGCTCTCTAAGTAGTCTTATTCTTAAACAATAAAAAACATTCTTTTACTTATTTTTATTTTCTCATCTCTTCACTCTCTTCTTCTCCCATCATTACTCTGACCGCTTATACACACACACCAATTAAGTGCGCCCCCGCGCACACACACACCCAAAGTGGATGCCTTGATCACAAAAACTTCAAGCTTTGTGTTCTCCATGGAGTATCAAGCACTGACTGAAGCACTGAAAATTTATTCATATTTTAAATCTTGCTTCTTTCCCTCCTAATTAATATTAGAAAAGTGATCACTGCTTTCAATATCTTTCACTTCTGACTGGCTTGGGAAGGTACATAAGAGTAACATCATGACCTTTGTTCTGAGCCTGCAGGAGAGTCTGTACCTAACACAGAAACTGGCCTCAGAGTGTGAACTTTCTAGCACAAAGCCTCTATTTAATCTTTGCCGTGATTTTCTTCTTATATAATATAAACTTTTAGATCCATCTTCTATTTTTTTTAATTTTCCTATTCCCCCTTCCAAGTCTTAAGCAGTTGCTTAAGATGTAGTTTTTCCTTATAAATAATTAAATATAGATTATGTCCCCAAAATCAGTTTGAAAGGCCTTAGTTTTAAACTTGGAGCATGTTGTACCATGGCAATCATACATAAATGATGGTGGTGGCATCCCCGCCTAGAAGGCCTCTTTGACCCTTCACAGTGGGAATAATATTATTTCTTGATTCTGGGGACAAACCATGTGCTATAGATATATTGACCATTTCTGTCATTTTCTTGGCTTGTCCCCATATTCAAATGTTGTCCTTAGAAGCCATCAGAATGTCAAGGGAATGTTTGACATTTTTCTGACTACTTCTTACATCCAAAAGTGATAAGGAAAAAATAATTCATCCCATTTTTTGCTTATACAGGAGAAAATAATAGTAAATTTCCCTTTCCTGAAGCAAAGCTTTTCCCAGGCAAAAGAATAGGAAAGAGTATAATCTCAGTCTGTTTCCTCTGGTCTCATCACTATCGCCACCACTGCAGTACCTCTATGTTAAGAGGTGGTGGTAAGAGCATGTGGCCATTAATTAACAGGAGCTGTTTATAAATTTGATGTTGACAAGTCAGGATATGCTGCATGTGGGAGAAGGAAACAAGTTAACTTTCTTTAAAAAAAAAGGTGCCATATTTCTTTTGTTCTCAGAAGAAATTATCTGAACTATTAGAGAAACAGGTAGTCAAATGTAATATTCATTCACACCGAAGGAGAAGAAGCCCTGAGCAAATAAGTAGAAATTAACTGTGAGTTAGCCTGGGGACAGCTCATTTGAAAAACCCTTCAGCCATTCATTTCCACACAAAGGCTTTGAGCTTAGGACAGCAAAGAAATGATTTGACCTAATGAAGGGCCAAGTAGAAACATTTAGAGTCTGAAGCAAATAGCAGAGAAAAATGTAAAGGATTAATGAACCTATTCTAAAGAGTAACTAATTACAAGCTTGGATAGCTGAGACCAGAAGCTATGAACGTGTCTGGGGTGACTAGTACAAAAGAGGCAGAGAAAGAAGCAAATCATATTGGGTTGTCAGAAAACGCATGATGCATTTTTGCAGCGAAAAACATAAAAAAAATACGTCATGACTTTTCCGACAGCCCAATAGTTTGGAATTATAAGGCAATTATCTAGTACTTAAGGTTTTTGATGTTTTAATTTTTTTCTAGTTTTAACATAAAACCAAATCTGAAGTTTAGACTATAGAAAAGTCTTAGAGATCATGCTACCATGTGTGTTAAGAAGTAATTGATTATGTACCATTGTCTACATTAGTAAGTATGCGTGGCCTGCCTTCCTTCTCTCTTTAATTTTAAAACATGTATGCCTACCTTTACTATAAACTCTAGACTTGAAATAAGCATTAGAAACTTAAAATGTCAGAAACTGATCTCCTGATCTTCACCCCAAAATTTGCTCCTCCTGCAGTCTTTCCCTCCTTGGTCAATGGCAATTCTTTTCCTTTAGTAGCACAAGTCCAAAACTTTGAAGTCATTTCTTAATCCTGTCTTTATCTTCCACCTATCCGGAAATTCTGATGACACTATCTTTAAAATAGACCCACATCTGCCGCCACTTGTATATCCTGTCTCAGCCACCATTATCTATTCCCTGGAAGATTGCTGTAGGCTGCTAACTGGCCTTCCTGTGAGTTGGGTTGTAACCACTTTGGGAGCTTTCCAGGTGTCATCTGGAACCAGCCCACATAGTGGAAGGTCAGGGAGAGACCAGGGAAAAGGCGAGTCACTCTATAGTGGTAGGTGGCTGGTTTAATAACAAGGAACTAAATTATGAGGCTACATTTCCGCACCCACTTACCAGGACTTTGAAAGTTTATATAGCGGCCCTGACTGGATCAATCACCTACCCAGTCCAAATAGTATCAACACCACATTTCTATCTGAGGGCTGTATCCTTGGCGCAGCTTTTGGGGCAGGCAGAACACATATTCCAATGCTCAGGGGAGCCAGTGGGGAGCCTCCAATTGCCGGGCCAGCTGTGTGGCTCAAACCATCAGTCACACCTTCTTAATGACCTTCTCCAACACCACATCTACCACTGACTCCTTCAACCAGTTCTCAGCCAAGCACCATGAAGATCCTGTTAAACAATGTGAGATGTCATTCCTCTGCTCCTAGCTTCCGGTAACTTCACATCTCATTCCACGTAAAAGGCAAAAAAAAAAAAATTGCAATAGCCTAGAAAGTCCTGTGGATTTTTATCCCTGTCATTTCTCTGACGCCATCTGCTACTACACATCTCCCTGCTCAGTCTCTCCAGGACCCCCTTTGCTGCTTGTCAAACATGCCAGAGCTGCTCTCACCTCAGAACCTCTGCACCTGTGTTTCCTCTGCCTGGAACTCTTCTCCACAGAAATCTATATGGCTCCTTGTCTCACCTTTTTCATTTAAATCTTCCTGGACCACCCTACATAAAATTACAATTCCATAGTTTCCAGCCACCCCCAGCACTCCCTACTCATTTTCTATATGCTTTATTTTTCTCAGTAGAAACTCTCTCGATATGACCTATTATATATTTTTCTTATTTATTTCGTTTATTGTCTCCTTCGTCTATCTAGAACATAAGCTTAAAGGGAATAAAGATTTCTTTTTCCCCCTTTTTTTCACTGCTGAATCCCCAGGACATAGAGCAGACCTTCCAAAGTGTATGCTGAATGAGGTACTTTTCCCATTTACAATTACACTCAACTGAACAGACACTGGAGCAATTAGCTGTGCTCATCGCACCTCCTAGTACCAGAGACTAAGATAAGAGCCTCTCCGGGATGTGCCCTAGATAGCATAGGAGCCTCTTTTCATTTGAAGAACTATCGATTTGAATAGGAATCTCCCTCTTTCCAGATGTGCCCAGTCTGTCTATTCGATGAGCTCAGGGCAAGTACAGAGACCAGGAGGGATATGAATGATGGGTGAGGATGGAGAAGCAGGGATGTCGGACTCTCTCCCATCAGTCCCTCTCTGATCCAGCGTCTCAGATGCAGTAAGTTATTTTCATCCCTTTTTCCCTCTGGAAGAGGCACTGAAGGAGCCTGAGCCTGCTCGTGATTGCGTGAGCCCCAGGGATTAGAATCTGGTACCCAGGAACTGCCTGCAAGGAAGGAGATGCATTTGTGATCCTCAGAGAGATGGATGGGTGTCAGATGTGCCTTCGCCAAAGTCAAATCCTACAATAAGGTCAAGAAGGCAAAGACAAGAAGCTGGGTCCAGAATAGGGTGATGAGGCCAGGAGTCAGGGAGAGAAACGAGGTTTTGGCCAGACAAGTGGAAGATGGAAGAAGATAGGTGGGTAAGGACAAGACCCAAAGAATCTAACATCTGTGACGATAAGTCTGTGTTCTCTGATTTTACCAAATCACTTGGAAGAGATCATTTAATGACCACAACTTGGGCTTCCGAAAGCAGATAGCCTTTTATCCCCTTTATGTCTCAAAACATAATCTTAGAAATGATTCTTACATGTTATTTTGTCCAAATATATGATATAAAAGTGCAGATTCCTGACCAGTCCTTAAAATAACTGATTCAGAACAATGTCTAAAAACTGTTTTTAAAGGTATTCCAGATAATTCTTATGGACTCTAAAGTCATCCTAGTGTCTTTAGCCATGAAAGCTTCAGATGAGGCTAAGAAAAACAAAAAGCTGTGAGTGGAAAGAAGTGCTAGGAATTATATAATGGCAGTCTAATTTTAAAAACTGTACCCCAATCTTTTAATGAATGCTAATAGTGAGGAGTGGGGGTTGAAGACTCTCTTGGACAAATATATTTGGGCAAAAATTGGCTAAATATCATTACTGTAGGGATTCTCAGAGCCATTTGTATCTTGTACTGATTGTCATATATCTTAAGTGAAGGGAAAAAATAGGCAACATTTTCCACACTTTTTTTTAACCATTATTTCCCTTAACCAAAGAGAATTATGCAGAATGAGTATTTTAAGAAAAAGATTCAATTAACAGTTGCATAATATTGTGGCATTTACAAGACAAATGTTCCTTGTTCTCGTATCATATATAACATTGAAAAAATTAAAATTTGTGTGGCAAGACATTATTGCTCACCCTTTGTTGTTTGCACACTGGTACATTTTTAATTGAATGTATTATCACTACCAAATTTATTTACAAGGAGATCCAGAAAAGGGCAAAGCTTAGGTCAAAGGAATAATTTTGAAAATATTCTTTTTTGGGAAAACCAGGACCTAGGATGGATGAGGTCCCAGAGTAGCTGGACTTTCCTGTCAGTTCTCAAAGCAATCATCTACTTCACCTACTCATAAATCCAGCTCTGATCTGTCTTTCCAAAGTTTTGGAAAGAGTTTAATTTTTAATAAATTCCTCCTACCTATCATCAGCACCACATTATCAGTATGCTCTCCAGAGAATGAACAGCATATGCAGAAATATTTGCCTCCTGGGTCAGACAAAACAGTGGATGCTTTCTTGTGCTATGTGTAGGGGTACAGTTATTTTAGGCTTTGTCCATTTTGCTTTCTTCCTGAAAATTCGATGCAAAGTTTTCTCTTATTGTTTACTTTCTCCTTTCAGAAGAAATTTCCAAATACTTTCTGAATTATGTCCCCAGCTTGTCTCTCTGTACCTTTCTCTGTCTCTCTGTTGGTCTGCCAATTAGTCAGTCTCCCCTTCCCCATGCTTTCCCTCTCCCCCCACCCCACCCTCTTTTGCTGTCTCCCTTTGTCCTTCATTTAGATAAACTATACTGTCAAGTTCAACTTCAAAACTAAAATTTGGAAATAGTGCAGCCTTAGGCAAAACAGTGTGATGGTGGAAGTGGTAGCAAAATATATGGGCTTTAGTGTCAGACCAGATGTGTTTCATTACATCATTTGTTGGCTATGTTACTTCCAGAAAGTTACTTAAGAGCTATGAGTATCATAAAAAAAGGGTGGTATATAATTTGTGAGAGTATAGAGAGAATTATTGACACAGCATATATGAAAGTGTCTGGAATTATCTTTTCTTTCCCTCCTGACTCCTCTTTTTTCATTAATACTCTCCTCTATAGGAGACTTCTTGATTATCCTCCTTGGCCTCCAGAACTTGACCACATAGGTTCTAGAGAGCCACTTCATGGTACCCTTGATGGTCTTGTTATTATTATTTTTTTAATTTTATTGTTAGTTTCAGGTGTACAGAACAATGTAATAGTTATCCTTCTCACCCCTCACAAAGTCACAACCCCCCTCCCCCATCTACTGCCCTCCCACCCCCGATATCATGCTTATCTATTACAATTCCATTAACTCCATTCCCACTCTGTACTCCATGTCCCGTGACTATATGTATATATATAATTATAGTTGACATACATTATTATTCAACATCAGCTTCAGATATACAGTGCAGTGGTCAGGCCTCTCCACCGACTATGAAGTGGTGTCCCCAACAAGACATGAGTCCATCTGGCCCCCTAAGAAATATTTACAACATTATTGATTATATTCCCCAGACTGTCTTTTCTATCTCTGAGGCCATATTGTTGTTACCAATTTGTATTGTCTCATCCCTTCCCCTTCTCTTTCATCCCCACCCCCTCTCAACTAGCAACCCTCAGTTTTTCCTCTGTGTCTCTGAGACTATTTCTGTTTACATTTCTCATTTATTCAGTTTTTTAGAATCCACGTATAAGTGAGATCATATGGTATTTGTCTTTCTCTGACTTTCTCTGACTGACTTATTTCACTTAGCGTAATGTTCTCTAGTTCCATCTATATTGTTTCAAATGGTACTATTTCCTCCTTCTTTATAGCTGAGTAATACTCCATTGTGTAAATGTACCATAGTTTCTTAATCCAGTCATCCACCAATGGGCATTTCGGTTGTTTCCAAGTCTTAGCTAATGTGAATAGCGCCACAATGAACATAGGGGTGCATATATTTTTTCGGATTAATGACTTGGCTTTTTTTGGATAAATATCTGAGAGTGGGATTGCTGGGTCAAAAGGTAGTTCCATATCCAGTTTTTTGGATACCTCCATACTGATTTCCATAGTGGCTGCACCAGTCTGCAGTCCCACCAGTAGTGCACCAGGGTTCCCTTTTCCCCACAACCTCGCCAGGATTTGTTGTTTGTTGATTTATTGAGGATAGCCATTCTGACCGGGATATGGTGGTATCTTATTGTGGTTTTTATTTCCATTTCCCTAATGCTAAGTGAGGTTGAACATTTTTTCTTATGCCTGTTGGCCATCTGTATGTCCTCTTTGGAGAAATGTTTCTTCATATCCTCTGCCCATTTTTTAATTGGGTTGTTTGTTTTTTCGGAGTTGAATTGCATGAGCATTTTATATATTTTGGATATTAACCCCTTATCAGATGTCTCATTGTCAAATATCTTCTCCCATTTAGTAGGCTTCCTTTTTGTTTTATTGATGGTTTCTTTTATTGTGAAAAAACTTTTAAGTTTGATGTAGTTTTCCTTTTTTGTACTGTCTTTGTCTGTTTATGGAATCAGGGTGATCGTGGCTTCATAGAAAGAGTTTGGGAGCTTTCCCTCCTTCTGAATTTTTTGGAATAGTTTGAGAAGACTAGGTATAGTTCTTTTTTGAATGTTTGGTAAAATTCACTTGTGAAGCCATTTGGCTCCGGGCTTTTATTTGTTGGGACCTTGTTGATTACTGATTCAATTTCCTTGGTGGTAATCAGTTTATTCAGTTTTCTGTTTCTTCTTGAGTTAGCTTTAGAAGGTAGTATGCATCTAGGAAATTATCCATTTCTTCCAGATTGTCAAATTTGTTGGCATATAATTGCTCATAGTAATTTCTTAAGATTTTTTTGTATTTCTGTGGAGTCTGTTGTTACTTCACCTCTTTCATTTCTGATTTTACTAATTTGAGCCCTCTCTCTTTTTCTTTTGATGAGTCTAGCTAGGGGCTTGTCAATTTTGTTTATCTTCTAAGAAAAACAGCTCTTGGTTTCGTTGCTCTTTTGTATTGTTTTCCTTGTCTCTATTTCATTTATTTCTGCTCCGGTCTTTATTATCTCCTTCCTTGTGCTCCTTTGGGCTTATTTTGCTGTTCTTTTTCCAGCTCCCTGAAGTGTAAGAATAACCTGTTGATTTGACATTTTTCTTGCTTCTTTGGGTAGGCCTGCACTGCTATGAACTTTCCTCTTCGGACTGCTTTCATTGCGTCCCAGAGATTTTGCATTGTGGTGTTTTCATTTTCATTTGTCTGAAGGTAGCTTTTGATTTCCTCCTTGATCTCATCTTTGACCCACTCACTATTTAGTAGCATGTTATTTAGCCTCCATGCATTCATGA
>NW_017732799.1:93212-101829 GCF_001890085.2 Hipposideros armiger | reverse complement strand
TGTCTTGGTATGGGCCTATTTGGGATCATCTTGGTTGGAACTCTCTGCACTTCCTGTGCATGTATGTCAATTTCCTTTGCCAGTTTGGAGAAATTTTCAGACATTACTTCAAATATGTTCTCGATCCCTTGCTCCCTCTCTTCTCCTTCTGGTATTCCTGTGATGCACATTTTGTTGTGTTTGATGTTGTCGCCTAGCTCTCTTAAACTATTTTCCATGATTTTTCTTTTTTCTTCTTTTTGTTCCACTTGGATGATCTCTGCTATCTTGTCTTCTAAGTCACTGATTCCATCCTCTGCTTCATCCAATCTACTAGTAATTCCATCGAGTTTGTTATTTAATTCAGTAAGTGAATTATTTATTTCTACCTGGTTGTTTTTTCATGATTTCTCTATCCTTCTTTTCATTCTCATTAATTTCCTTGAGCATTCTAATAATCAGTGTTCTGAACTCTGTCTCCGATAGGTTGTTTACTTCTATTTCCTCTAATTCCACAGATTAAGTGGGTTTCTTCTGTTCTTTTATTTGGATGTGTTTCTTTGTTTCACTAT
This sequence comes from Hipposideros armiger, assembly GCF_001890085.2. Taxonomy (NCBI): domain Eukaryota; kingdom Metazoa; phylum Chordata; class Mammalia; order Chiroptera; family Hipposideridae; genus Hipposideros; species Hipposideros armiger. Next base: position 101,278 of record NW_017732799.1, on the reverse strand, counting down.
TCTGGCTTACTCTTTGTGTTTACTTCAATGAAATAGGTAGATCCCCTAGGTATCTGAGTCTTTTCTGGGTAGACTTATGTGGTATATGTCCTTTATATTTGAATTGCTCAGACTCCCTTTTCTCCCATGTGTGTATACGAGAGGTGTTCCTTGTGTTATGTGCCTTCTCCTGTTGAGGTCTAGTTTTTATTGCTTTCTGCTTGTCAGAAGGTGGGTTTGACTCCCAGACTTACTATCCGTGAGGATTAGCTGTGTCCAAAGTTTATGAGCTGTTGTGAGTGGGTTGACCCCTCTGATGAAGCTTGGCCCCAAGGGGCTCTTGTGCCTGTAGAGATTTCCCTTCGAGTGTGAGTCTTGTAGGTCAGGCCTGTACTGCTCTGGTTTTATCTGAAATTGGTGTCTGGGTGTGATGATTCTTGTGCTTCTTTGGCTGGGCCCTGCTGCAGAGCGGGTTGTAGGGCAAAACAGATCAACGAGAACAACCACCACAACCACCAAAGGTAACCAGATACTCTCTGATGTACAAAACAACCATCACCCTACATTCAACATGTACAGAAATATCAAACATACACAAGGAGAAAACAAACCAACAGAAACAAAACAACTACAACGAGAAAAGAAGAAAAAAAACATAAACAAACAAACAAAAACAACCTTGGAACAAATAGCAGAACAAGATAAAATAAAATATAATAAACTATAAAATAGAATGAATGCAAGAAACAAAATAGCAACACCTTTAAAACAACAACTGCAACAGCAAAAAAAAAAAAAAGAAAAAAAACTTGCAGAAAAAATGGAAAGGAGGAAGCAAATCAAGCTGTGACAAGGAAGCAGGAAAGGGAGAGAGAGAGGTTAGAAGAGAAGGAAAGAAAGATAGAAAAATGAAGAGAAAAAATATATATATGTCTACACCTCAATATATATGGACATATATATCCACATATATGTACCTTTATATATACCTATATAAAAAACTAAAATTACTAATGAAATAGAAAAATCCAAAAACAACCAACACAAGCGATCAATGAAAAAAAAACAACCCCAAAACATCCCAGAGAACCCAATTAACAATAACAATATAACACACCAAAAGAGAAACCCAAAACAAAAACAATCGAAAAAAAAAAAAAAGGAGAAAAAACAAGAAATAACCAGTGCCAATCTTGACGGAATTCTGCCAAGCCCTCCCCAGGTTTTCCTCTGCTATACACACACTCCTGTGTGTCTTGTGGGGGCAGAGCCGGCCGCCTGGCACCCAGAGTGAGCCTGGTCAGGTCTATTTTAGATGAGTGGAGTTATGAGGTGTGATTGGTAGTTGTTTTACCAAGTCAGTGTTATTTCTGCTCCTGCCTGTCCAGAGGCACTCTGATTTCTGTGTAGCCAGAGGGCTGGATGTGCGTCTCCATCTCTGGGTGCTCTTTCCACTGAGGCTGCAGCCTCTTCTCATGTAGATTACTCAACCCCCAGGGAGCTGAAGCACCTTTGTTCTGACCTACTCCTCTCTTTAGGATTTAGCCTCACGCTCTGGCAGGGAGGGGACAAGGTTTCTCAGGGAGGGTAGGGGTGTGCACTTTTCTATGCAGTTTATTTTTCCTATCTGAGAGAAAAGGAGAAAAAAGGAAAAAAAATAGGAAAAATAAAAAAGCCCCCTCCAAAGCTCCTGCAGAGCCCCTGGTGCTCTTCAGGGCACCCCCTGGCAAAGCAGCTCATGTCTCCACAGCTGTGGGGTGTGGGCTCCATCTCCACGCTCCTGCTTCCCTCTTCTCCTGCTTGCCGGTTTGAGATTTCTGCCACAGAAACTGCACGCCCTGGGGCTCCTGTAGCACTCCCGGTGGGGATGGTCAGCGGGGACAGTCAGCCCAGAGGCTGAGCCCATGCAGATGCTGCAATCCACTCCGTCCTATCCTGGATGCCCCCTGCTCCGCAGCCCTGGGTGCGGAGGGACTGCGCCTCCGCTCACACACTCCTCTCTCCGTTCCGCTCCACGCGGCCTCAGCATGGTCTTGTTCTTTAATTCAGGAACAGGATAGCTAATTAGTTTCTTCTCAAGCACCAACTCCAAAAGATTTGTAATGGCTGCCTAGAGAGCTGTGTTGAGAAGGATGGTGAGGCCCAGTTAAAGAATAGGAGCATCATGATTGGTTGGTAGTGTCTGTCATTTTGCATAAGAAGGAAGTTACAACATATGAGTTTGTCAGTCCTACTTCAAACCTGTTTCTTTCCTTTCCCAACCAGATTTTACCATGCTGACCCCCATCCTTTTGGGCTCTTGCTGTGGCCTTCCAAAATAGCATATTATTTATATAAGCTCATTCCCAAGAAGACACCAGCTTTGACTGATGGTACCCTGTATAATTCCTTGCAGGGGCGCTTACGTATTTACAGACTGGATCTAAATCCAATAGTGGGATTTCATACAATGTCCCTGCAACAATTTTCTCTAGTCACATTATCTAACTCTCATCACCTGCTGTAAGGTCTCTGCTGCAACTTCTCAATTCTGCCATTGCCCCAGGAAAGTCATCTTAGACACTAAGTAAATGAATGAACATGGCTTTGTTCCAACAAAGTCTAATTTACAAAAACATGCAGTGAACTGGATCTCATCCACACAGCATATTTGTTGACCCCTGTATGAAAGCTACATTCTGTACACACCACCAGTGGGTCTGGACCCTGGGACACAAGAATTGGCCTTACTGCTAATACTCAAAGAAATCTGAACAGACCTTACAGTCTATGACTTTCAATAAACTGTAACCGGGTTGGTCCTTGCTATCAGTTTGAAGACTTTTCATTGGGCTTCATAAAATTGCCAATGCCAGTGGCGCTCAAACTTGAATGTACATTAGAATTCTCTGGAGGGATTACTAAGACACCAATTTCTGGTCCTACTATCAGCTTTTCTAATTCAATAGGTCTAGGATGGCACCTGAGAATTTCCATTTCTCATGGGATGTGGGTGCTACTGGTCTGGGTATCACATTTCAAGAGCCAGCGGCCCAGCCGTCCCTTTTGCCTAGAAAAATCTGAGTTGCTCAATAATGAGACATTATTAAAGCCACAATGGAATTGATGAGTCCTCCAAACTCTGCTCACTGAAAACGTCTTGTATGATGTTTCTACTTGATCAAGATGTGCCTTCTATTGGCAATGTAGGTGCCTATTGTAGACAACCCAGAAAGTATAATCTGAAATCAATGGATATGCTGTTTGGTGGTAAGAGTTGCCGTTCAAAGGCACTCCGGGTTAGCAAGCTTCCAGGGCTTGTTGTCTTCCTCAGTTCCATCCATCTCTGTTGGCCAGTGGTGGCAACTTACCATAGCCTCTACAGCAGAAGTTTAGGGGAATGAGTCTTTATCACAATTTAATAAAAATCAAACAGTAGATTTCTTCACATATTAATATGAACTTAATTTCCCATGTAGTTTCATTTCCATGAAAGTACATAGGAGACTAATTGGTATATACCAGTTTTACTGACCACGAAGTAGACTAGTGAACAATGTATTGTTTATCCCTCTCTTATGCAAATAGAGCACATCTGTGTGTGTGTGTGTGTGTGTGTGTGTGTGTGTGATATGTGACATTCCTGGGGTTCTTTTTCTTGGGAGAGTAAAGAGAAAAAAAAATGATATGTATTAAGTGGAATTGATAACCACCCTGTTTCCTCCAAAAATGTTCTTCTTCTCACCAGCTGTTGCCTGAATTCTATGCTTTGAAACATATTGTTTTGTCTGGAAAAGCTGACCTTTAAGGTATTAGCAATCACTTATATCTGAGCGAGGATAAAGAAAGGATAAAACGGGAGGGAGAACACCAGGACAGAGAGTGAAGGGAGGTGAAGAGAACAGAATAGGGAGAGGAAGCCAAGGAAATGAACTGCTTCTGCCTTTTGCCTAGTAATAACCTTAGCGATAAGCATGCTAATGCTAAACAGAGGGTGAAATTTATAAATATGTTTCACCCACATGTAGCTTTATATATACATATATAATACATGCTTAGAAAGTTCTTTTAAAATGAAAAGCTTCACATTAATTAATAGGACAGATGCTCCAGCAAGGTGCTGCTGAGTTCACTGGGGACCTTTCTTATCTCTGAAGATACACCTGGCCACTTAGCCCCCGAAAGGAAATTCTCCAGAGGGAGTCAGCACATGGAACGGAGGCAGCCCAATGGGGGCTGATAACAGACCTCTGCCGCACTTGCCCAGTGCTTTTCTTACCTTGAAGTGTTGTCTACGGTTTGAGGAAAGTTATCTGTTTTTATTTCTCTAATTCACAACAAAGCGCCAGAAGGCTGCTCCTTGCTCAAGGTCATATAGTGAGTGGCAGATCAATGATAGGGGCAGAAAACACAGATATGAGAGCTAATGTTGTTACAGACTTTTAAGGCTGTGGTTACCTAAATTGGGTTTATAATAAATACATTCAAAAAAGAAAATGGCTAATTCACTCCAAAGCTTTTTTTAGGGGTTATTTGATTCCTTTTTTTTTTTTTTTTACTAATTCAATATACCAACATTCTAGTCACAAATTCCTGTCTAATTGGCACTCAGAAATCAGATTTTTCTAGTAAGGAAAAAAGTAAGAAAGAGAAAGTGAAATGAGTAAGATATTATAAATTTAGGATTCTGTATGCTTCTAAAAGTGACTATTTAAGGGAAAATACATATCCATTTTGTGATATAAAAGAAAATGAGCTAAAATTGAATGCTTCCACATACACAGCGGTCCAGATCTAAGAGATTTTATTGGCCATGTATAAATCCTTTTAAATATCACTACCCAATAAAATATGGGGAGATCTTTAAATAAGTGATTCTAGCAGACACCAGTACCGTGTAATAAAAAAAATAAAAAAAATTAGCACTTGCTCCAAGCTGCTACTCAATTCATTTTATCAGGCTTTGTTATATCTTCAAGAACTATATTATCCTTTGAATCTCAATTTATCTCCTTTCAAATCTATTTGGCTGATGTTAAAGGTGAAAACTGATATAGCTCAATGGAGCATGGATTCAGAAAAATTGAAAATGGAGTATGTATCATTTTCAACTTAGAAAGAAGCTAATAGAAGTGATTTTGCTGCACTAGACTGTTCACTTGACTCCCCTTTACCATTGGAAAGTTTCTTGAATTGGAAACCCTCCAGCCATCAATAATAATTTGTATGATATGCCATTGACTAGAATCAGTTATATTCTAATCGCTAGAATAAAAACATGAGAATCCAGCTATGAAAAGAGCACATTTCTAGGAGAAAATCTATAGTCTAAAGAGAATATAACTTTCAGTGTCAAGTTTAACTTGTGAAGATGGAGAGCAAAATGTTCTCTGAACATCGAGAAGGTAATTTCCTGTTATCACAAGGCTTTGTGCGTGTTTCTTCTCTGGTTATCAAATCTTATTTCCATAATGAATATCAACACTTGCAGCACTTTAAAACAAAAACATCTCTGGTGTCTAAATTAATTGAGATCTTTTATCCCTATTTAATATTTAGCAAATTTTAGCACAAGCTTCCGTGGACCATTTTGTTATATATTTTGAAGGCATAGTTGATTCACATGAAGCATTTTATCCTCCAGGGTCAGTGAGAGGGTAAGCTGTGTTTTCAAGTTTCCTCTCACTGTATATATAAGAGCCCAGGTATTTTCATAAAATGTATACACTGTCTTCTCTGAGTTGTAATGTAAGTTTTATCACAACACTGCGGGAGCTGCTAGTGTCTGTAGCCTGATTTCACCCATAGTTTTATGCCCTTAAGTGTCAGGCAGATAGGCAACGCTGTGCCAATCCGTTTCAGACCATTAAAGCTCAGGGAGTAAGGCAGAGGTAGTGAGATGGAAAGGCTGATAGTTGATGATGATTTACAAGTGGGCTTCATATGAGTATCTCCAAGGACCTCAGGATCTGTCCGGGGGCAGTAAAAGGAAGAAACATCTCCGTTTCTTATGTGACTTCAAAATGCCTGGGGGAGTCTAAAACAGGTGACACCCTTTTAAAGACAATGAATGAAAAAGCAGAGTCCATGGTTGGCTATAGAATACTCAATTATGGCAATGTCGCCTATGACAGGTAATAATAGTGCATGAGTAAGACCTCCAAATCAGCCCTTATTTGGAGTGGAGGAGTGTCCTTGTCTATAAAGTAGGGAGGCTACTGAAATGACTTCATAGAATTTTTGTAAGAATGAGATTAAATAACTAGCAGGGCACGTGGTCCATTGGAGTTCTGAATCCTTTCTTTTTTATTGCTTCTATTCTTTTATTCCCACCAGAGTAAAGCATAACAATACTTACTGGATATTTAATACATTTCAGGCACTATGCCACGCTTTATATTTATCATCATATGTAATCCACAAAACAATCCTTTTAGGTAGGGATTTCTTTTATTTCCACTTAACAGAGGAAGATGCTGAGGTTCAGAGAGGTATATGAAGGTTAGTAGGTTGGAGATTTGGACATATACCTATTAACCCCAATATACCTGAAGCATCTGACTTTGGGAAACTAGAAGATGTAAATTCTGATTCTCCTAGGAGTCCTGGGCATAGGTCGACTGCATGGTGAACAGCTATTGAAAACTTTGGCCAATTCCAATTCAGAACCTTGGCAGAAGCCCCATTTCAACAAGCTAGTTAAACTCAGTTTTCTGGACTGTTTCTGTGTATATGTGTACTCAAAGACCCCATTCTTTACAAAGATTGTCTATAATTTTATCTAAATACACAGTACAGTAGGAAAATCTTATCAGAAGATAATAGAGGGAATCCTTCAAGTTGAAATTAGATATGTATATTCTGTAGCTGCGTCCTCATCTTCCCATAATAACATTTGCATTTATACAGCCCCTAAATTTTAAGGGATCACTAGGGCTTAGTAAACGCCATCTCAATCAAAACAGAATCCAGGAGGCTTGACAAGTGGGTAAGTATTATGGTACTAATTTTACAGAAAAGGTAGTCAATATGAGGTTAGAACCATATCTTAATTCATATTGGTGTAGGGATTTGTAAGGAAAGATTGAAAACATGATTCTTGAGTTTTAAATGATTGAATAGCATATGTGAAGCACAAGCTGCTGACCCCAAATTCAGGAATGAAGACTGCGCATGTTTTTGTTTTCTGTAAAAACACCATGAGCTGTGAGCAACTGGCTACATCAATCCAGCAATCAAGATGTATCTATGGTGAGTCTTGTGTGCTGAGCAGATCCTAAATATTCTTGAGTTTTGATTTCCTCATCTGCAATATAGTAATAATAAAAATATCTGCCTCATTGGGTTGTTATAAGGATTAAGTAAAATAATGCATGTAAAAGCATTTTGTAAACACTAGAATATACAAATATCAGATATTTTATTAAATTCAGACAACTAAAGCTCTATTGAGCATAATTTACTTGGTAGTAGGAATCCAACAACTAAAATGTAGGTTATTTTGCTCTCAAGCATGTAACTATCTAATAGAGAAGATATGTATCTTATCTGAACAATTAACATTCAGTCTGAACGCTGCTATTATAGTTGTATAGTTGTATAGGGTGATGTAGACATAAGAATCACACTGAATTCAGCACAAAGAGGCCTTTTGTTAGGGGAGTTTAAGGTGAGAGTGTTATATTGCGCTTTCTCTGAAAGCTGTGATGAAAGTTTTTCAGGAGGAAACTATTGGAGGTGAGAGCATCCTAGATGGAAGGACTGTGTGAGCATTAACACAAAAGCATAACAAAGTCCTAATCTCTTGTGACTGGACTGTCGAAGGCATGTAAGGAACTAGTAGGTGATGAGTTTAAAAGATAGGTTTGAAGGCTGTGTGTGAAGATGTTTGAATGCAATACTTAAAAGTCAGAATTTTATCTTGAATACTATGAGATGTCATGGAATATTTTCAGCAGGGAAGAGACATGTGCTTTTTTGAGGAAGAAGAAGGAGATGGAGAAGGAGAAGGAGAAGGAGAAGGAGAAGGAGAAGGAGAAGAAGAAGAAGAAGAAGAAGAAGAAGAAGAAGAAGAAGAAGAAGAAGAAGAAGAAGAAGAAGAAGAAGAA
>NW_017732799.1:0-93052 GCF_001890085.2 Hipposideros armiger | reverse complement strand
GGGGAGAAGAAGAAGAATTAAGAGTGAGGGTTTATCCTCAGACTGAGGAGGTCCTATCGATGATGAAGTCATGTCAATATCTATTGAGGCATGTTGGCTCCTTTCCCATGTCAGCATCAGGACCAGAACAGGCTGAGACGAGAATAGGAGCTTCATAAGAATAGCCTAGAGTTATTGGAACTAATACAGGTAATCTATGGACCAAACATCTAAAGACACTGGAGAGGTTCTAGAAATACCTGAATAAGAATAAAGTGGATGTAGAATACCCCTTATCTTGTAGACCCAGTATAACTAACTCAGTGTTTGCCCTAATGACTTACCACACATGGTCCAGAACTGCTCCTGCACAATGATCATATCTCATAGTCATACGTTCTAGAACAGAGTTATTTGGTACATCATTTATATTACATGAATAATAACAAACTTCCGACAACAATGAGGTGCCATTCATTAGGTTACTGATGTTTCATTGAAGGTTTTATATTGGATTGTTGAATGGCAGAGCAGTTAAAACTACATTTCTAGACTCTCCCTCTCCTGCTGTTGCATGTCAATGTTTGCCAATGAGAGGAACTTGTGAGAGCGTTGGGAGGAAGAAGAGAAAAAAGGGCTGCTCTCTGGAAGCAGTTACAGGTAGACACATTAGGCACACAGGCAGGTGGAGATGTTGAAGTGGCTTCCAGGTGAGTATCTTGAAGTGTATCTGCTACCCTCGAAATGAAGTCGCTGGTGAGTGCCTCCAGAGGGTCTTGAGGTTCACGACAGCTTCTGGGTGACCTTTGGAGAACTACAGGATTGGTTGCTGCAGGTTGAGATTTGGGGTAACAATTTTCCTCAACTTTACTTTCCCAGCTCTTCCAGCGATGACTTAAGCCTCCGTTTCCCTTTGGTAAAAAGCACTGTATGTGGAATGTATAGAGTGGGTTGAATTCTTCTCAATAAACACTGACTGATGCAGGTGTGGCCAGGCAGTCACCCTCACACAACACTTGGCTGGTAGAAAGCAACTTGCTAATACGTATCAGTAACATGTATATTTATACCTGTATCTATATCTATTTCTCTGATCAGGGAATCTACTTCTAGGAATTCATCCCAAAAATATAATGAAAATATGTGCAATGATGTAGTGCAATGTTATTTGCTCCACATTAATAAATATTCTCTTTTATCCAGTACTTGCTAGCTTCTGGGGACAGAGATAAATAAGACTCATTTGCTGCCCTCATGGATCGCAAAGGCCAGTCAGGTGTAATTTACTCCTCTTCTGGCTAATCAACCATGCTTAGCTTTGGAGCCCACCACTATCAAACCTCAAGATACCTTATCCAACATTACATCTCACTCTTTCCCACTCTTCCCACTCTGCCCAATTCTAGTCATTTCATTCACTGTCCTCATGTCTTCATCTCTGCTTCCATACTCTCCCTCATCCTAGTCCCCTACCTGGAATTTCATATCTGCCCCTTACCTAACCGAAGTGTGCATGTATCAACAAAATCAGTTTACACCTCAGAAATCCATGGGGTCTTATCTGATGACCATCGTTTATACTTATATCTTCTTTTCTCTGGCATCTTACTGCACTTATAGTCAATACTGCTTAATTGTTTTCAGAGTGTTTTATGTCTGCTTTATCTTCTTGGCTGCATTATGGATTCCTCTATGGTAGTGCCATGATTTATGTAGTGTTTCTAGAATTGACACAAGATGCTGGGGCAATACCTAAGAAACTATTTTTCTTAATTTTTGTCTTTACTTTTTTACAAAATAATTTTTAATTATTGGGAAATCCTCTTCTACCATCTTATATAATTTTACTAACCATTGTCATCACAATAAATTTAATTAGTAAATAAATAAATAAATAAATAATATTGGGATATCTTTAGATGTACCAAAAAGTTGCAAAAATAGTACAGAGATATTCTGTATGCTCCTCAAGCAATTTCAGTACCAATTGTTACCATCTTATGTTATCATGGCACATTCGCCAAAGCTAAGAACCAACATGGTTCATTACTATTAACTATACTCTAGCCTATCTTCCACGAGTTTTTTCATTAATGCCCTTTTTCTCTTCCAAGACCAAATCCAGAATTATGTTTTGGCATTTTTTCTAGTTTAAAAATAATAATATAAAATTATATCTTGGATCTGGTTTTGATGACCATGTTTTAATTTACAATAATGACAAACAATACTAATTTGATTGTCCCAAACTAATGAATAAAGAACCGAAAGTAAATGAATAGATAAATGAAGCACCATTGCTAAGTAAATGCCAAATGATGCCACTACCTTAATAATAACTGCACAGAAACTAAAATAGAGAAAAGCAGTCAGAAAATGTATTTCATTATTAATTGTACAAGTTTTTGTCAAGGACTTGTCATGTGCAAGCATCTTACATCTAGGATAGAGCAATTAACAAAATAGACAAGGTATTTCCCTCTCTTCCCCTGAGCATATATTACATAAGACATAAGAGTATATGAATATCAAAAAGCAAAAGAATTTTTCCTAGCAATGACTTCCATGTGCTAGCTACAAATGGTAGTTTTGCTTTCAGAAAAATAATATCATTACTTATACTTAATTTGTTAATTTTAATTTTATTGGATTTTCAGTTTTATTTGCATTTAATTTTAAATTTTATTTTCTTTCATAGTTGTATAAGGACTTTAAGCATTAGTAATTTACATCTGGCTAAGTAATAGTATAAACTGACGTAATTTAACTCAGCTTGCATGATATTTTTTCCTTAAAAACGATCCTGAATTTGGAAGATAATATTTAATATATATATTCCTCTTGTTTCATAATTAAGAATTGGGCATACTCTATGCTCAATAAACCTTTAAAATTGCAAACAATAACAGGAAATATAGGACAAATAGCAAATTCATAGATTTCAATTTGGTTTTCTATTTTAAAGGCTACTATTTGGAGGGCTTCTGCTTTGTTTAGCTGTTAATATCGAAGTTTGAAAGACATGACAAGATGGAGGATTGCTTTGTCAGAATTTCCAATTGGTCAACTGATGGACAGACTATTATAGGAAAGACTTTCATGAACTGACCCTAGCCAGGGTCTTGCCCTTCATTTTACAAGCCCAGAAACTTGATTAATAGGTGCATAGAGAAGCTAAGAGAAGTTCATAATAATAGACTTGAATCAGAGTCTTCTTGATGTATTAAATTTGAGCAATGACTAGTTAGAAGAAGTACATATACTTAGGTGGAGTGTGTGTTTGTGTGTGTGTGTGTGTGTGTGTGTGTATAAGAAAAAGAGAGGCTTGTGAGGAAGAAGGAACTACGTATACAAAAATCTCATGAGTAAGTGACATTTTATAAACTGAGAGCAAGTAATGTCACAAGGAGCTGGTCTGACCCATTATGTGTTGATTTCACAGTTTATTTCATCTTCAAGGATACATTTCTGTTATTGCATGTTTACAATTAATGCAGGAATGAAGGTGTATAATTCTGAGTGGGTTCTCATTTTAGGTATGTCTCAGCTCACACCAAGCAGCTGTCACCTTTACTAAGCCAAATCCTCTACCTAGCAAGCAGCCTTTAGAATATCTGAACAGAAACATGGAGTGTGCAGTTTTTATTCTGTTCCCCTGCAAAAAGCCAGACTTGGGGGTCCCTTGCTTAGTGCATTCATGTTGATTCCTTAGCAAGTATTTATTTTATTGTCTTTTATTTTAGGCAAAAAGATCTTGACTTTTTGTAGTATAGATCTCTTCAATTTGGATGTCATCTCCCTTAGCTTGGTAGACTATAAGAAAGTAACAAAATCTTCAAGCAGAGTTTGCAGTAACCAACTATTTCTAATACTACATCCATATTTTAGCCATTGAAAAAGTATGTTGATAGGGAAATTAAGGTTTTCTGACTTTAAATAAATAATTGATGCTGCTAAAAGATACAGGAGAGGACCAGTGGCTAAACAAGATAAAACATATCAGTCATAGTATGTACCAGACTCTTAATATATACATACTATGCTAAGTAAATTAGTGGAAAACAATTCCACACTAATTATACACACAGTGAAACTGAAACAGCCTGATAATCATTCTGGGTGAAAAGGCCTGTGTGTCAGAGCACTCATATTGCATGGCATTTCTCGGTGGAAACTGATGATTCTTGGTTTCTCTGTAGAGAATATTCACCAGAGGTTCAGAGATGGTGGTCAGTCCCCGGTGACAGCCTCTCCCTAGGATATGCCTTCGCTTTACCTGGTGGTGGATGGGTTGCTCACCCTACCATCTCCTAGTTTTCATGTATAACCCAGAAAGGTGCTTCTATCCCTTTAGGCCTCAATAAAAAGTAGAGTTGATTTCTTTCATTTTTTTCTCCTGTTTTGTCTCACTTTCTAATGTTCTACTCCCCTGGTGTTCAGCTATCTGCCTCCCAGTCTCAAGCCCTGCTGTATAAGAGAGAATATGGCGGATATAAATGCATTTTAGAGAGTGTGACCTGCCAGGTCTTTTTGGAACTGAAGGTGAAGAAAGTGGGGAAAATGAAGCAGAGATTTAGGCAGAATATTATGGGATGCTTAATTGTTGTTTTCTACTTCTAATTCACTGAGAAGCTCCAGCAATCCTAAAACATGTTATTTTTATGTAGAAAAAAAAATACACTTGAAATCTTTAAGCTGTCTTTTAAACTACAATCAAAGAAAATATTTTGAAGGGGTAATTACCTGTGCTGAACTGGAGCCTTCAGACTAAACAATTCTAAAATAGTTGAGCACTCAGGGGCTGACCCTAATAGCCACAGTCTAAAAGAATAGTTTCAACAAGTTTGTAATTCCCTATGCTGAACTCCAGGAGGTTGGCATCCCCCATCCAGCCTGTGAATGCTGGGGAGGTAAAATCTGTGCGTGCATAGTAGTAGGAGGCCATAAGCAAAAGGCAGTATTTCAACCAGCATTCTTTTTCTTAACATTGATTTGTAGAAGATGATGACAAGAGAGTTCTGTCAAAGGTAAAAAGAAAAAAGAAAAAAAGAGTCAAAGCTAGAAGAAAGAGCTTAGAAAATCCTGCCTAAAGACACTGAATTGAAGACAGCCCAGACCCTCTCAGCACTGTGAATGTTTGGAGCTCCTTTCTTTATCTTTCCCTGAAAAGTTTCTCTTCAGAGTTACTTTTTCATATGTGAATGTATGGGTTTGATTATAGATTTACTATTTAAAGATGAATGTGTTTTTAATCACAGAAATGGCCAAAATGTGGGTTAAGATCACCACCATTTTGAAGTGTTTCAAATGAAGAGAGCAATGCTTCCCGTGAGATAACATAGGGATAGTGCCTAGCACGGTGCCTGGCGAATCCTCAGTGATGGCAGACATGGTGCAGCTTCTGCTGCAGTGACAGGAGATATTGTTTCATTGTATTTCAGCCAGGAGGGCTTCACCCTTCGCACAGGCTCATTTCTTTAGTCACAGTACAATGTTGGAATGGTGCAGGGAAAAAAAAATGACAGCAAATTATTGAGTGGTAAAAGCCTAATACATATTTCGATAATGTGCAAATCTGACACTTCTGTCCATGCCCTAAGGGTGCTTTATCTTTTCTGTGTTCCTGGGAGCACTCCAAGCCACTCACTCACTGTCTGTGAGGCTGCAACAGCTGCTCTCCAGAATCTGATGGGGGACACAAAGCTTTGGTGGAGGACCTTTCTGGTACAACAGCCCCCCCCCATCCCCCTCCCCCACTCAAACATGGCTCTTGCTAAAACTGTGCTGATTGCAAGGAGCAGGAATTTTAAAGCTAGGTTTAATAAGGAATAAAGAAATTGTGAATGAAGGACATCCTAAAACTCTGCTTCCCTCTGCAATATTGTTCCATTCTCCTCCCCTGCAGACTGAGTTCTTCTGTGTCCTCACGGTCTCTACCCCCACCTCTCCGTCCAATTTTAGGTAGTATTTGGTTTTGGGGTACAGTGGTGATCATAGCGCTACTTCTATAAGAGCTTTCTACTTATTATCACACAGCTAACCCCCAGTGCCTTAAAAACCACATACAGAATTTTTGGAAGATAAAGCTGATTGGCCCATCTTAGACTGAGTGACTTCCCCTGGTCCAGATCTGCTGTGGGAAGGGGGTGATGGTACCTGTAGTCATCTGTGTTAGGCAGAATAATGCCCCCACCCCCAAAGAATCCCATGTCCTAACCCCCAGACTCTATAAATATGTTATCTTATATAGCAAAAGGAACTGCAGATTTCATTTAAATAAGGCTCTTGACATATAAAGTTCACCCTGGATTTTCCAGGTTGGATCAATATAATCACAGGGGTGCTTATAAGGGGACGAGGGAGGCAGGAGAAGGAGAGATGATGATGAACGTGGAGCTTGGCGGAATGCAGGGCCATGAGCCAAGCAATGGAGGACGCCTCTTGAAGCTGGAAAATTCAAGGAAATGAATTTTCCCCTAAAGCCTCCAGAGAGAATGCAGTCTATGACCCATTTTAGTCTTATGATCTTCAGAACTGTAAAAAAATAAATCCGTGTTGTTCTAAGCCACTAAAATTTGTGGTAATTTGTTACAGCAGCCATAGGAAATTAATACACCAGCCCTTTCAGAAGTAGGGGCCGTTGCTAGAGGAGCATACCACTAGCCATCCTGTTCTAGAATCTCAAGACCTCAGAAAAATGACAGCAGCTTCTCAAAGTCTGAGAACCTTTTGCCTTACATTTTCTAGCTCTTTTCTGCATCTAAGTAGGCTGAATGAATAGCCACTAGGTTCCTCTTACATGTCCGTAGAAGTTATCTTTGTTTCCTGAGGGTAATAATTCTTCATGGGAAGTTTTGTGAGTATTAGTGTAGATAATACATGTATGTAATGTTACGGATAACAGTATCCAGCCCAGGGTAAATGTCAGTTATTGTGAACCCTATCAATAAGATGTGAAATTTTGATGGTTGTCACTGAGTCAAGGGACTAGACTGAATGAAGTCTAGAGGTTGTATATTTGTTGCACATCTCCATGGCGCAAATGTCTTTCTATGCGCCACTCATTTAGGCCTCACAACAAAATGTAAGATGTATTATCTCTGTCTTATAAATGAGAAAACTGAATCTCAGAGAATATAAATAACTTGCCCAAAAGTGGGAGTGTCAAAGCCAGAATTCAAATTTAGTGTTTTGGCTTTAACAGGAAGCCTCTTTCTAGGCCATTGTGCAGACTCTTTCAGTGCAGCAAAGCACTCATCTCCACAGCACTGATCCCATTTCTAACGAATGGTATTTTGTTATTTTTATTTATTTATTTATTTATTTATTTATTTTTTAAGATTTTTATTGGGGAATTGGGGGAAGGGGAAAAGATAAGTTGCTGTCCTTTTGTTCTTCAGTCTAGTTGTGGAGGGCATTGCTTCACTGGCCCAAATTGGCACCATCATTGCGCTCTTCCCAGGTGAGGCAGATCAGTCGCTGGCTTCTGGACGGCCGCTCACACTGGCGCTGGCTACACACGGTAGCCCATGGCAACCCACCTGCCATCGCCGGGGACTCACGGCAGCCCAGCTCCAGGTTGAGCTGTTGTTCAGCATCTTAGCTGTGGAGGGCAGTGTCACTGGCCCTCATATGTGGGATCCGAACCGGGGCCCTCTGGCGTCCCAAGCCAGCTCTTAACCAATGCACCACTCGGCCGGCCCACGAATGGTATTTTAAAAGGTGGTAATGGATATGAAAAAGCTGAAACACTTTAACATGAAAGCACTGGGTAAGCGAACATTGTCAAAGATCAGTAATCATGCATATTGCTATGGGTTGAATCATGTCCCCCTAGTGTGACTGTATTTAGAGATAGGATCTGTGAGGAGGTCGTAAAGATTAAATGAAGTCATAATGGTGGAGCCCTAATCTGATAGGGCCGGTGCCCTTCAAACAATGAGGAAGAGACACCAGGATTTCTCTCTCTCCGCCATGTGAGGCCACAGCAAGAAGTCAGCAGACTGCAAGTCAGGAAGAGAGCTCTCACCCAAAACTAAATCTGCCTGAACCTTACTTTTGGACTGTGAGAAAATGAATTTCTGTTGTTTAAGCCTCCAAGTCTATGGTATTTTGTTATGACAGCCTGAGCAGACTAAGACACATACATAATAGTGACATCTCCTCTTTTCCTCTTGGTACAGTTATTCTTTTTTTTAAAACTCCAGGTATTTCAATGTGCGTTTCTATAAATATGAAACACTGTTCTTCATTTCATATCTAACATGCATACATTTATTCCACCAAAAACTTTTGAGAGTAGAACGTGTGCTGCATGATGGAGATGCAAAATCAGGAAGGACAGGCCACTAGCAGTATGGTGGAGCTTCTGGTGTAAAATGTAGGGTGGTGTGTGTGTGTGTGTGTGTGTGTGTGTGTGTGTGTGTGATGCTTATGTGTGTGTGTCCATGCATTTACATATGTGTGAGATGTATGAGCAAGACATTAAGAAAAGAAAGAAGGGGTGGCCGATTAGCTCAGTTGGTTAGAGTGTGGTACTGATAACACCAAGGTTGTTGGTTTGATCCCTGCATGGGCCACTGTGAACTACATGCTCCTTAAAAAAAAAGAAAAGAAAAGGAAAGAAAGAAAGAAAGAAAGAAAGAAAGAAAGAAAGAAAGAAAGAAAGAAAGAAAGAAAGAAAGAAAGACAGGTGATGAAAGTGGCAAAATTAACATTATAGATTGAGCTGAATACAATGTCTGTTTACTTCAGTCTTCAGGAAATACACAGTCCTCTTGGGTGAAGCCAGGGAGAAGAAAGGAATAAGGGCTTTTGAGAAGACACTAAGGAGAAAGGTCTATAAAGATGGTTTCTGCTCTTCCAGACAATTTCCTTCTTAGATTAACGCCTGATATCTTAGCTGGCTCCTGCAAAAGCTGCTTCCACATCCTGGTCTTTCACATGGTTGCTGCAACAGAACCAGGGTCCCTCCCCAGTTCTGCTGTTTAGAATTGAAGCCCCGTGTATGAACAGTGGTCATTTGAGGCATGATGCAGATTTGTGGGTACTTTCAAGAGAACAGAATGAAAGGTTCAGCTATGGAATTTTCCTAGGAGTTAATCTTAACTTTACAAAAACATGCTTGATCACTGGGAGACATTTAAAAATTCTTTGCTCCCTTTTTCCTGAACTATAGATTCTTGATTTATCCTGGGAAGACCATGCACTGACTGCCACCTGATTTTCCAAACCTGTCTCTCTTTTTCCATTCTTAAGGCCTCTCTGTAGGTTTAGTCCACCATCATCTCCCAAAGCCAAGGTACCTCTTGCCAGAATCGGCATTCCAATCATTCTCTCCAACACCAGATGGGATGCTGTGACTCCCTGTGTAAACCCTCAGTGACTCCCCCTGGTACTCTGCCTCAAGACCAGCATTTCCCTTCTAGCTATCATTTTATTTTTCAGTTCTGACTCGCATTCTGTATATAGTTTATATCCTTTACTATATATGAGATACATTTTTGTATTTTCCTCTTGTCTGTCCCCCTCATATATTGTAAGCTCCATAAAGACAGGGATTTCATCCATTCTATTCACCACTGTATCATAGTACCTAGATATATAATAGGCACTGGATAAATATTTTTAATGGGTAAATTAGTGAATAGTATGTTTCCAGAGAATAAATAAGTTGGAATTCCTATATTTATTGACATGTTATTATTAAATATATTTTCTTCTGGTTTTGCTTCCATAACATCATAACTTCCAAAAGGCTTATTTTGGCTGTTGACTACTATACTTAAAACACAGTGAACATGTATTTTTTCTACAAAAAACAATTCCCGAATGTCTCTTACCAACTGTACTTATTTTAAAGAATATTCCAATATTACAACAACAACAAAAAAAGGTATGGATAATGGCTTCAGGTCGACCAGCTATTCTTTTTTTCACTCTGTATGGTGCTGCCTCAACTATATGGGAGAGTGAGCTGAAATGTTAATAAACACAAATTAAAAATAAAGAAAACAGTGAAGTTCTTTATACCATTTACAAATGGTTACAAAATATTTAGTGCATGTGTAAGTCAGATAAGTGGTTTTTTTGGAGGGAGTGAGATTATTTTTGTTTTGTTTTATTGCCTGTGAAAAACCTGAAAGGACTGAGTTCATGGATACAGACGTTTGTAAATGGATAAGTTGTGTCTGAAAGATAAGATGTTTGAAAGAATTCTGGTGGGAAACCTAGACATGGTTATTCTAGTGGCCTTTGTGAGGACACCTTTCACCGAGTGGAGATGGAAGTGACAACTGTGTTTATTATTTATATTGCCTCACGTATAAGATGTGTGTGTTCTGATTGCTTTACTTTAGTGCAGTTTAAATCCCACAAACCTCTAGGCCTTGCCCCAACCATTCATATGATCGTTTACACACACCTCCAGAGCAATGTGTGTTATATGTATATTCCATACACATGGCTCAGCAGGTTAGTAACTTGGCCATACTGGAAACTACTTAATAGCCATTGAGAATCAAGTAGCTGCCTTTCAAAAGAAGAGTGTTAGCAATGTAAATTAAGAATAAATGAAACAATGGTGGCACCCAGGATGTGAGGTCTAACAATTAAGTTTGTGAACTTGTCGTTACAATGTTGCTAACCTTTTTTGATATCAGAGGGATTATTCCTTATGAATTTGTACCAACTGGACAAACATTTAACCAAGTTTACTATTTGGAAGTGCTGAAAAGGCTGTGAAAAAGTTAGACGAAAACAATCTGAACTTTTCACCAACAATTCAAGGCTCTTGCATCATGACAATGCACCAGCTCACATGGGCAATATCTGTGAGGGAGTTTTAGCCAGTAAACAAATAAACTGTATTGGAACACCCTCCCTATTCACCTGACCTGGCCCCCAATGACTTTATTCTTTACCCAAAGATAAAGGAAATATTGAAAGGAAGACATTTTGATGACATTCAGGACATCAAGGGTAATACAACAGCTCTGATGGCCATTCCTGAAAAAGAGTTCCAAAACTGCTTGGAATGGTGGACTAGGCACAGGTGTTGGTACATAGCTTCCCAAGGAGAGTACTTTGAAGGTGACCATAGTGATACTCAGCAATGAGGTATGTAGTAATTTTTCTAGGATGAGTTCACCCACTTAATTGTCTGACCTCATAAACTACTTGAGCTACTTTACACATAAAGTGCATACTCTTTTTCCTTCATTTTTTTAATTTAAAATAATTTTCCAGAGTTTTTTGAGATTACGGACATGTAAGAGTGTATACACTTAAGGTGTACAACAAGATGATTTATTAGACACATATATTATGAAATGATTACCACATTAAGGTTAGGCAAAACACCCATCACCTCACAGAGTTACCCTATCTATGTGTGTGTGTGTGTGTGTGTGTGTGTGTGTGTGTGTGTGTTAAGATTTTTAAGATCTACTCTCTGAGCAGCTTTCAAGTATATGACACAACTTTGTTAATTATAGTCACCATGCTGTGCATTACATCCCGAGGTATAATTTATGGGCTTATTCATCTTGTAATTGGAGTTTGTACCCTTTGACCAACATTTCCCAATTATCCCAACCTCCAGCCCTTGGCAACCACCAATATACTCTCTGTTTCTATGAATTTTGCTTTCTTAGATTCACATATAAGTGAGATAATACCATATTAGTCTTTCTCTGAGTTATTTCACTTAGCATAATGTCCCCCAGGTTCATCCATGGTCTTCCAAAGGGCAAGATTTCCTTCCTTGTTAAGGCTGAGTAATATCTATAGCTATACCACATTCTTTATCCATTCATCCTTTGATGGACACTTAGGTTGTTTCTATGTCTATTATAAGTAATGCTGCAATGAACATGGGGATGCAGGTATCTCTGTGAGATACTGATTTCAATTCCTTTTTCCCAGAATTAGGATTTCTGGATTATATGGCAGCTCTATTTTTAATTTTTTGAGGAAACTCCACATTGTTTGCCATAATGGCTATAGCAATTGGAGGCATCACACTTCCCGATTTCACAAGCAAAAGTATGAAACTAAGCATCTATTATACACCACTCACAAAAAAATTAATTTGAAATGAAGTAAAGACTTAAATACCATAATACTCCTACAAGAAGACATAAGAAAAAAACTCTTTGACTTTGGTCTGAGCAATGTATATACATATATACATTATATATCCATATATATCCATATATATATCCATATATATATATATATATATATATATATATATATATATGGGTAATGGCTTCAAGTTGACCAGGTATTCTTTTTTTGTTCTGTGTGGTGCTGCCTCAACTATATGGGTGAGTGAGCTGAATTATTAATAAATACAAATTAAAAATAAAGAAAAAAGTAAAGCTCTTTATGCCATTTAAAAATGGTTAAAAAATGTTTAGTGCATGTGTAAGTCAGATAAGTGGTTTGGAGTCAGATATATATTTGGATTTAACACCAACAGCACAAGCAACAAAAGCAAAAATAAACAAATGGGACTATATCAAATTTAAAAGCGCGTGCGTAGCAAAAGAAACATTTGACAAAATGAAAAGGCAACCTACAGAATGGGGGAACATATTTGCAAACCATATATTAAATATGAAGTCATATCTGAAATATATAACTCATACAACTCAATACCAAAACAACAACGACAAAACTCCACGAGTAATCCAATCTGAAAATGTTCAAAGAACCTGAATAGACTTTTTTTTCCAAAGAAGACATACCAATGGTCAACAGATACATGGAAAGGTGCTCAGCATCACTAATCATCAGGGAAATGCAAGTGAAAACCCCAATGAGAGATCACCTCACACCTGTTAGAAAGGTTATCAAAAAGACAAGTAATAAATGTTGGAGAGGATGTAGAGAAAAAGGATCCCATATACATTGCTGGTGGGTACTCTTAAGTTTAGTGACTTGAATCTAGTGACTGGAGGACAAAATAAATATTTTTTTCTAGTTTCTAGGTTATTTTTCTAAAGAAGCCTCTCAGTTTCTATTTCCCACTACCTCAGAGGTTTTTAGCCATGCCATAGTCTCAGGACTTCATGATTCTTGAGAAAGTCATATTGCCTGCTCCTGTTTTACAAGCAAGGTAAAATCTAAACTAGTACACAACAGGAAAATTCATGGATTAATGAGTCTTAAATTTCCAGGAGCATATCTGGCTTTAAGCTCAGTTTGAGTCAGGGCACAGGTGATGTCATCAAAGACACTCCTTTCTCTAAACTTCTACACACCAGATTCCCCTCCAGAGAGTAAGAAAGAAAGCCCTTTCCTCAAAGTTTGAGCATAAATCTGATAGGATTAAGACATTGTGGCCAGAGAAATGCTATGCTCAGGGACCAATGTGGGGTAAACATGTCCCCCCAGGGGAAAATAAGAAATGGTCACCAAAAAAAGGCTGAAGGGATTGCTGGCTGGCAAAACCACCTTGGTACACCCATGAATTGTAAAGAAGATGCCCAATCTAATACTTTGCAAACTTGGCTTTCTATTAGAATCACCTGGTATGCTTTCTAATCCATATGATGCTCATTTGAGCAACTTCTGCTTCAGCCGTGATGTAATAAGCTAGCCACACACTCTCTCACCATAATCAATTAGAAAACTGGATAAATATATAAAACAACTGTTTTCAAAAATGAACAGTCAGAGAAAGATTGTTTTCCCTTAGAGAAGGGAAATAAGCAAGAGAAACTCTATGGTCCACCAGAATTTATGCTTAGAGGAATTTTACAGATAATGGTGTAGAAATAAAAATATCTAGCAGAGCATGGGGGTCTTAAGAACATAAGAAGTTGAGTAGATAGGGATCAGAAGCTG
The DNA here is from genome assembly GCF_001890085.2 of Hipposideros armiger. Taxonomy (NCBI): domain Eukaryota; kingdom Metazoa; phylum Chordata; class Mammalia; order Chiroptera; family Hipposideridae; genus Hipposideros; species Hipposideros armiger. The sequence goes on along the minus strand of NW_017732799.1, from coordinate 79,219 downwards.
AGGAAACTGAAATGTCTGGAATTTGCATCACAAAGAGCTGGAGAGGAAAGGAGCTGCATTGAGAAAAAGCTCCCAGAATCTAAGTGTATATTCTCTTGAGCCTCTTCCTAAATGATAAACCATGTACACATAGGTTGAGACTCCACAAGCTTGAAAAAGCCAACTAGGAAACTTTATTCTTAACAGTTTCCAGTATCATAAAATACAGGGAGAAGTTGAGTTCTGGCTGGACAGAGATGAGAGTCCTCATTGACCTTCTGTAGCATTCAGTACAGGCCCTAAAAGAGTCACACCTGAGTACTTAATTAAACTAGCACAGAGCAGCGTAATAGAAGAAATACCAGTTGTTCTTAATTTAGACAGGACTTGATAGAATGCAAAAGTCCATTTTTTCTTCAAGATACAAGGACCTAACTTTAAAATTGGGGAGAGAAAAAATATTATTGATAATACTATTGATTAGAGGAAACCCCATTACATATTTGTGTATTGTCAAATTTTGTAGTCACCGAAGGTGACACTTCTTCCATTCTCCTAATTAAAAAAGAAACAAACAACAAGCAACTTTTTCTACATTCAATTTAAATACTCCCTTCGCTGCCCCTGCCCCATCTCAATAAATTGTGATTGTTTTCTTCCTTTACTGTCATAAATGCATAAAATCTCCCTGAGCATACTTCTATCACCAAAAAGTGATCATCCATCCTCTGAATTATTTTATTTCCATGTTCGATGACTTCCAAACCTTCATGAGTGTATGAGTGTTTTAGTATCGTGAAGTAGAAGCTGGTCACAATGATCACATTTCTTAATTACTGAGACAAATACTGCGTGAAGCGCATGCGCAACTTATCTCATTTAACCTTCACAACAAACACATGGATGGGATGGGAACTCTTATTAACCCTCCTGTCTGCTGAGGAAACTGCGGCTTCGGGAGCAGGTGAGCCACAAAGGCTGTTCAGCACAAGCAGTTTGGCTCCAGAAAGCAAGTTCTTCAGCTCCCCTGCTGCTAGATTGTAAGTGTAATACATATTTTGCCTCTTCTTGATTAGAAGCTCTTTGAAGACAAAGGCTGTGTCTTTCAGTCGTTGGGTGCTCTGCACCTAGCATAGTGTTTCGTCGGGAGTTAGTTATTGGCAGACGTCTCTGAATGAACAAATGTGTGGCCGCGAGACAATTATAAGTATCTTTTGAAAGGTGACGCTGCTATGAGTCATACCCAAGTATGAGTGGTGCTTACAGTGTATGGGGTATATTATGGATGTGTTTGGTGATTTTGTGTTTAGTAAATAACAGTTTTATTGAACTGCTTTTGATATCTTTTAGATTACCTATTCTCTTTTTGTGTTCCCATTGTGCTGGGATATTGAAGCTAACTATACATTTTGACACAAAAAAATAAGTTGGTTTCAGAGCTGGCAAATTTAGTGATCCATATTCTAATTATTAAGGATGAACTTTCTTTAGTAGAGTAAGATTTTGTAAATTGAGAGAGAAAAACAACTAAAGCCATTGAAAGGAAGCCTCTCTCAGCTCCTCCAGAGGGAAAAAAGCCAGTTCAAAAGGAATAAGGACAAAAAGGAAAACAATTTCAGCAAAACCATAAGCTTTACATGCTCAATGATTTTTGATTTCGGAATTCATTTTCTTGCATTTATTTTTCCTTTAAAACTAGAAATGAGTAGGGAATGGCATGGTAATAATACATCTGAGATTGCAAATATTTTCAGTAAAGCTCCCAGATGGTTTGAGCAGAGAAAACCAGGCATGTTTAGTGTAAAACCTGGGAGGGAGGCAGTAATGGAAGCAGAGTGATAAATTATCCCAGATCCTTTGTATACCTCACCTCCCTTCACAGTCAGACTCCTGAACCCCAAACGTTGGGCCCTGTATCTCCCAGTGTGTCATAGAATCTCTGCAGAGAAGTATACCAAAGTGACAAATTTTACTGTCCCATTAACAAAGGTTTAGCATGAAAGATGCCAATGAGACGCAATTGATGCACTTGTGGTTTGAACAAATGTTGTACAATGAACCAAAAAAAAAAATTGGTTTTTTAGAGCAATTGTACATTTTATGACTCTGCACTTATCCTTATTTTAGAAATCTGGGTTTGCATTTAAAGTGTCTGTGTCAAAATTAGAAACACTAACAATGAACTATCAAGGGACCTATATATGTAGTTTTCTGTCTTAGAGATTAACAGGGAGGAAGAAGGGGCCAGCCCAGGAGTTGCCCAGAGATAAAGCTGGGGCTTTTCAGCATCCAAGAGCCCAAGTGACTCCAGGCAAAGCCTGTCCAAGAGCCCTGCAGGGGTCATACTCAAGTTGAAAAGCCAAAATTGCTAGTGGAGGAGAAATATGCAGATCCTATTGATATCTCCTTTTCAATGCCTCTCAAATCAAGAAGGAACTTTTTGGTTTTTTTGGTCTGGAATGTTTATAATGGACTTAAATGATTTTTCTGCCTTTTGCTTCTTTCTCCTCTAATTAACCTGCCACATTTCTTCTAGAGTTGTTTTCTAAAACACAAATATGAATATAACCTCTAGCTTTAAAATTTCTAATTCAGCTCTGTTGCCAAAAGGATAAAATCGAAACATCTCGACCTGTTACTTAGAGTGTTTCAGTGCTTGGCTTCCCACAAGAAATTCCCCCACTTCATTCTCACCAGGGTTTAACAGTGCACTCAAAAAGGCAGTCTCCCATATCTCCATGTCAATCTGGACTACACTGTACTATTTATTGTGCTAACACAAAGGCACAATTGTATGCAAGCCCCATGTAAGCAATAGCTTCTACAGCCATATGCTAGGATCCTACAACCCCACCAAGACTGCCACCATCAAATTATCTCCACAGTAGAGAGTGGTGCACAAGGAAATACAAATAATACAGAAAAATATATAACAGATAGTCCTGAAATACAAATTTTAATCCCCAGTAAATAGATGATTACACTTCATATTAATAGAAGCTGTGTAATAAAATTGCCGTTGCTGTTGGATATCCCTTCTATTTCTTTCCCCAGTGGAAAAAGCTTGTTTCTCTATTGAAGCCATGTGTTGATAGTTCTAAGAGGGCTTCCCTATTACACCATATTTCTGCCTCCTTAGGTCTCCTTGGTTGACTGTCTCTGACCCAAGCCAGGGCAATCAGTCTTTTTCTGTAATTTTCCAGTTAGACTCTAGCATGAAAGACTAGCTCCTTCATGCCAAACACAGAAGACATGAGAGATGGGCGCTAACAGTGACGTAAGTAAGCAAGCTTAAGAGATTGAAGGTTTATTGGATTTTCAGAGAGCAGAGGTGAGGCATGGGGGCTAGACTGCAGGAGAAGGGAAGGGGCAGACTTGATGTTCCTCAGGTTCCTGATAGAAACAGCCCCTGAGTCATTCTTACTCTTCCTGCCATTGTATAAAGATTCCCTTTCATCTAAATTAGTTTGGTATTGGTTTCTGCCATTTGTAACCAAAAGACTATAGGCAAAACATGGATTTTATATGGAATTTGATTCAAAATCTCTTTGAATTTTAGGATATAAGATAAAACTCCAAAGAAATTCTGAACTTACAGCAGACCATTCAAATCTTCCTGGATCTCTCAGAATATGACCTCTACTTTCCTATATTTTGGATATTTTTTTATTGTTGCTGGACCATGTTTTTTAAAATTTTATTGAGGTCTACTTTAAAAATAAAAATTGTATGTATTTAAGGTGTACAAAATGATGCTTTTATATACATAATGAAATGATTACCACAATCCATCTAATTAACATATCCATCACCTCACAGAATTAACGGTTTCGTGGGGTGAGGGGAGAACACTTAAGACTAACTCTTAGCAAATTTCAAGCCTGTAATACAGTATCTTTACCTGAAGTCACCATGCTGTGCATTAAATCTCCAGAACTTAGCCATCCCTGCATGACTGAACCTTTGTACTCTTTGATCAACATCTCCCATTTTCCCCCACCCTCCCAGCCCCTGGCAACCACCATTCTACTCTCTGCTTTTATGAGTATGACTTTTTAGATTCCACATATGTGAGATCATTCAATATTTGTCTTTCTGTGTCTGGCTTATGTCACTTAGGATAAGGTTCTCCAGGTTCAACTACGTTGTCCCAAGGTGTGTGGTAGGTGAGGGTAAAAGATCTGGTGATGGAAGCAGATATCTTTTTGAGATACTGATTTTATTTCATTTAGATATTTATCCAGAAGTGGGGTTGCTCGATCATATGGCGGTTCTATTTCTAATTTTTGAGGGACTTTGCCAATACTTATCTTTTGTTGTTTTGATAATAGTCATTCTAACATATTGTAATGAAACATTTTATGGAGTATTTTTTCATGGCACTTTAGGAAAATTGTTAAAACTTCTTCTTGGCCAGTGATAAAATGGAAATAATGTATTATTAGTATTACTAAATAAATTAAAATGTTGAGTGAGATTTTACAGTGATAGAATGAAATGGTGAAAATAACTGGTGATGAAAAACTCTAAAGTATAATATCATTTGGCAATATTCTCATAGAATCGGCCTAAAATATGAGATTATTGATGTCTGAATTGTGCATCCTACTGAATAATGTAAGTTATACTCTGTGCTGGCTGGCTCCTATTATACATAAATCTTTCTAACTTAATTTGCAATATAAATAGAGATAGGAAATTGTAGTAGTTGATTTCCATCCTAGCGTTAGGAGGATCATTCGATTTCTCTTACATTTTTATCAACAAAAATTAGGCTAAAACTGTTTTTTTAGTTTGTACTGCTACTAAACCATTTTTAATGAATTTGTGTTTAAAATATGTAATTCTTTAACTCATTTTTAATGAAAAATCTTATTTACACTTATTATATCTTTCATACTTTAGTTGGCAAAATAACTGTGGATAACAATATGAAAGTTAATTGCCAACAAATTTTTTTCTTCTTAGTTGTATTCTTAGCATCATACATCCAAATGTCTTTTTCCTCTACTTATTGTAAGCCCATTTTTTGTGTGGGGGCAGGGGGTGGTTTGTTTTGTTCAACTCATCCTGGGGGCTTGTGGCATAATTGACCTCTCTTGAGAAATCTTATTTGGTTTTATAAATAAGAAAAATTTATATTTATAGAATTTAAAACCTATTAGAAATTACTTTACTTTATAAAAGTATTATGTGTTTCTATTATCTGTCTTGCCCTTCATATCCTTCACCCTTTGGCTGGCACATTATGTTGATGTGATGGATGAGATTTTGTGGGGCCCAGGGCTTATCTGGTTAAGTCTCTACCTGAAACCACTGGGGAGATCAGAATTGGAAGACTGAGTAACACCAAACACTGTTCAGGGACATGGATGTCCTAAATGCTAGAAAGGGAATCAAGAGAATAGTGAAATCCTGGTGAACTAGAGTGGATAGTAAGTTAGGATATGGAGCCAAACACCAGCAATCAATATACTGCCCAACACTCAGGTCATTCATTCATCTAGTAGCTATTGTTTGTTATTGCGAGGCACCGAAGGTAGAATAATGAACAGAAGAGAAAAAACTTACCCCTCTTTAGAAGCTATCGTTAAATAGTGAATAAATTAATTGCTGTAGAAGAATGAGTTAACAATGCATATTTGGAGAATATCAAATCATAGAGATGAAGAACAGGGGTAGAAGAATAACAGAAACTACAGAGGTCCTGACATTTGGTTTTTTATGGGACAATCTGGACATGTGAATTGATGGTGGAGCCTGATATAAAAGAAAAGAAGGGTAGCAGATAAATAGGGGGAAATTTTGTCCCTATTGCTGGACATAGGTAAGGCAATAAATAATTTGGCAACCAGAAATTATTTTCAGTTTTTCTTCTTCCTTTTAATTTATGTCTTAATATGATATGTCTGAGGGGTCATCATTCCCTTTAATGAGTGGAACCCCTCACAGAAAATCACTGTAAACCAAAACGCTCTCAACATACCACACAAGATGGACATAATTTCTACTGGAGTCTAATAGACCCATCACTACCAGTCATATACCAGCGTGGTCAGCTCAGCAGGTCTTTCTGCCCCTTAGAATGTTAGACAATGATTCTGTTAACCTTCATGTTCTGTAGTCACTAATTTCTTCTCTCAATTGCTATGGATTCCGTTTTATAAAGCACTTCATTACCGGGAACTGTATTCACTCACAGGTGGGCAATCATAATATCATGTCAGCAATCATAGAAACTGGGATTTCATGGTCAATGAGTCTGGGTAGGAGCTCCCATTAGTTATTTTGGTTAAACAGACTTTTTCCACCTTTTTAGTGGAAAAAAAAAAGTCTCAGTTACCCCACACCTGTGTGGGTAATAGGTTACCTTCTAAGAGGGCAAAGGTACTGTATGCAATTATAGGAAATGTTCTTAGTTACCTGAAACTTACTTGAAATAATTGCCATTGTCTTCATTTAGCTAAGCTATCAAGTAAAGCAGGAAACCTGCCATTTAGTTCTTTGTTGGTCAGACTTCCAAATAATCCCAGATAATTCCAGAAGGTGATAAAGAAATTTAAATTTTCATTTGTATTTTTAAGCCAATCTTTTTTATAATGTTCATGTATAAAAATCAACAAAATTATATTAGGAAAATAGCTCATAAATCAGTTAGCTAAGAAAAAAGAAAATCTTTAAAATTGAAACAAAGAATTTATTTATTTATTTATTATTTACTATTTACTGATTGATTTATTATCTAGGGAGATTTATACTTTAAAATATGCCATAACAGTTTCAGCATTTTAATTCTTGGTGGACTTACCTCAAGTATTTATAATACTTATGGGGAAATATTGTGTGAATCACTTTTTTAAGTAATGCATGAAACAAAATTAAAATACTTTTTGTCATATGCCAATTTACAATCTAGGTAACAAAATAAGAACCACTATTGCGATCACTATTTTTATACGTGTATGAAGCAGTTTGTTATCCCCTCAAATCAAGCATGAAAATGATAAATTGAGAATTTAGCAATTATTTAAGTCTGTTCTCATGCACATGTCTGTGGGCAACTTCCTTTTAACTTTGTTTTGTTATTCTACACCTTTTTCCCTCTTTGCGCTGATATTTTTATTAATTTATATACCATTCTGTTAATATAGATCTGCTTTGGCATTAAAATAAAGGAATGAGGAATGATCTAAATAAATTCTCAAGTTAGTCCTTTATAAACGTTCACAACGGAAATGAAAGTCGGAAGTAGCCAGCGCGTGCTTTGTGAAGGATTGTTCCTAAGCTGTAGTGTGACTAACTACACAGTCAGATTCTTCCGCTGCGAAACTCATCCTTAGGATCTGCTGTACACCCGTGCAGAGGAGCTCTCGGTAGACATACAATTGGAAGGGCAATCCCCCCTTTCTTTGCCCAGGATGGCCTTTCATCACCCCCCAGAGATATCTTAATACATCAACATGTGATTTAATATGTATTTATTCTGCCATTTCAATGGAGCATAGTTTATAGGAAAAACAATCACTTCCACAACATATAGCAGGCATATCCTATGTGCAAAAGTTTCAAGCAAGGAGACGCATAATCAATTTTGTGTTTTCAAAAGACCATTCCAACTGTTGTGCAGAGACTGAAGAAGGAAGTTGAATAGACATAAGGGAGTATGACTGGTTAGGATTGTTTGCAAAGGGAAAACTGGGAGCTTAAGTGAGAACATATGGGACCCTCTTATAAGCATAACTTTTCATGACTGATCCTTTCATTTAGCATGTGGCTTCTTAGCGACCACGTTCCACATTAACTTTTGGATTCCTGGTTGTGTTGAGGCTGTTGAATTTGCTGCAAATCTAAGCATAGAGCATTTGGATTCTTATAGGAAATTGATTGTATTATCAGGATAAACTTGTTTCCCCTAAGCTGGAAACCATTATGTGTCAATGGCTTACATATTTTTCTTATTTTTTTCTTTAATGAATCTGAATGCCCTCAGAGAGATTCTCTACAAATAAACTACCAATAAATAAAGCCCCCATAATAAAAATTTCTGACTGGAATTCACAGGGGAGAATTAAAATCCAATAGCAGTTACAACACACCAATGTTTTTCAGTTCTGTCTTCTAACAGCTAAGGATTCAGTGATTGAAAAATAAATTATTTCTAAAACTCCCCCTAAAAGTAAGAAATGAAACAAGTTTTTTTCTTTTTTTTTTAATTTTCTTCATTAGAGAAAAACAGTCTTTCATTCCAACCTGATATTATGTTCTTCCTTATAATCCAATATTAGGGCATTATTAGTGTGAGATTGTTATCTCTGTAAATGTATTTGGAACACATTGAAAATCCGTAGGTGTTTGAAAAGGGAATGCTGCAAAGTGGAAATTCATAACCTTTGATTATAAATTGCACAGTACCATTCATTAGAACATAAAGGCTTTCTTTCATTATAGAAACACAGGGTTTTAATACAGGTAAAAAGTAATTTTGACGCCCAGAAATATAACACTGTGAATAAAGCCTCATTTTCCCCATAACAGGAAAATAATATACAATTGGCCCTGCAGCTTTACAGATAAAAACCCACTCATAGGCATGTGTCCAAGCAGACCACATACAGAAATGGAAATACTATATTTATTCCTGGATTTTTTTACATTTGGATCAGCATGTGTTCATCTTTGATTTACAACCTTTACAAATTGAAATTTTGGCCCCGTGGGGAATGGAGTGAGCTTTATTTTGAGTAGAGAAACACTGCTTTAGTAGTTTGACCCTATCTCAATTATTCTTTATGGGTGAAAAAAAGAATAAGAGTAAATAAAGAGCAGAATATAGAGCTATGTTTAGATGGAAATTTGTGTTTCCGCATCCACCCCCTCCTCCCTGTCTTCCTTCTCTACCCTGCAAAAAGATACCATCTCCCCAACTAGAAGCACCTGCTCCTCGTGATGTTTGTCATAGCACTGGCAACAGAATGGAGTAATTAAAGCAAATTCAAGTCTTGATTCTCCATTACTTGTTGTGGGGCCTTGATTCTTCCTAAGCATTACTCTTTCCATCTTTAAGATGCAAATTATATGAGAATTAAACAAATGTGTACGTGAAAATGCTTGGTAAACCTCAATTCATAAAGCTGAGGTAAGTCTGTCTCAATCAAATGTTCCTTCTTTAGTGAAAATTCATTTTTTCCTTCCCAGAATATAAAGTCACTCCATCTATACTGTAGTAGCCCACTGCCTAAGTATTAATATAATCACAACAAATTTAAGTTTAGGTGACACCAAAGAGCATAGCTCCAGTATAAAGGAAGAGAGGGCTCTCTTCCTATTTCAATCTCTTAAACACAAACTATTGTGTGTTTATTATTAACAATGTGAAAATTATAGAAATTGACTAATTAGAAAGTAAAAATGTCTTATAAATTAAAAACTACTGGACCACTTTTTTCTTCCAACTGCTTCTCCTTTACTCTGAAGTTTCATAACTATGGCTATTTTTAGGGAAATTAATCCCCATGTTTTCTTTTTAATTATTTGTTTCAGTTATAGTCAACATTCAATATTATTTTATATTAGTTTCAGGTATACAGCATTGGACCACTTTTAAAGAGGTATACTTTTCATCGATAACATTATTTTATGTCTTATGCTGTTTTACATAATCCTTAGTTATTAAAGATTTTTATTTGGAGAGAATGTTGGATGTTATCACATGCTTTTTAAGCATCTATTTAATGAATTACACAGCCTTTCTTCCATTGATAATTCCAACAGTTTCAGTTATTGCTATTCTAGTATTGAAGTGCCTCTGCTTTTCAAAAATAAATCAAATTTAATCATAATGAATTATTCTTACACTTCTGGGTCTTATTTAGGGTTCTTTTTATTGATCATAGTAAATGAAATTAGTATATATAGTTTTCTTATTTGTGTGTGTTTGCTTCCTTGGGAGTTGTTTGTTACCCTGGCTTTGTTAGATAATTATGAATCTTCATTTATTCTGGTGTATTCTGAAATACATTAAATGTTATAGTAATTATATGATCCTTTAAGGATAAAATAATTTAATTTTTAAACTATCTAAGTTTGGCACTACTTCAGGAAGTATTTTTTTGACAACAACAAACATTCTTAATATCCCCCATGATTGTTGAGCTGTTTGGGATTTTTATCACTTCTTAAGTCAATTTTGGTAGTTTGTTTTCCTAGGAAATCATTTTATCTAGGTTTCCAAATATTTAATTTCCTCTATAGCTGCTATTATTTCCCCTTCATCAAACCACAGTATTTTTACTTTATCTTTGCTAGATTAGGCTAGCTTGCGGTTGTTTTATTGGTTTCTCTCCAAGTGTAAACTCTAGTGTTTATTTCTAACTTATCAAATTTTGCTTGTAATTTTTACCTTTCTCTTCTCGCTTTTCCATCAAATCTCTCATATAGAACATCTCTTATCTGTAAATCTGACAAAAGATGAGAAGCAGAATAAGTGCTAGGATTTCTTGTTGCTTTAGTGGAGGTGCAAATGTATCCATATTGAAGAAAAAAAAATTAGAGGGAATTTTCTAGAGATTAGTCTAATCCTCTTGGCTACTATACCCTCACCAAAAGAATGTTATCAGTGAACTTTTTCAGAATTTCATCCCCTACCTTCTTACCAATTGCACTGCATTCTTGATGTCTGGTCTTTTTTTAGTTTGGCCCTAACCTGACATTCTATGCCTGAATGAAATATAGGAATCCCCAGGAATATATATTAATTTGATTTTACTCATATGGCTTTTCTTAAAATCAAATAGCCATACAATTTTGTGGAGAAGATCTAATTTCTCTTTTCTGGAAGTCTTACTAGCTGTGTGACCTTGGACAAGTCAGTTTATACCTCAGCTTCCTCATCTGTAAATTAAAGATAATAATGGTATCTGCCTCATACGATTATTTTGAGAATCAAGTGATTAGATTAGTGTTGCTAACATGTTTAAAAGAGTGCCTAGCATATCACAGCATGTAGTGAGTACTACGTGTGTATTTCTTTCAGAAAACATTGAGATCACTGTGGATGGTAGGCAGGATGATTATGTAGGAATTGTTGGCTCATCTCCTGCCTAATTCTGACATATCCTAAAGGCAGGGAATGCTGGAGAAAGGGGCCCAGAAATGGCAACCACTCTGTTTACTATCTGGGCAGTTTAAGACTGACTGCTCACTCTTGACCTGTGGGCAGTTACATCTGAAGGGGGCTGATTGTCATATAGCTGGCAGCTCATCACCAATGAAGGCTATGTGCTCATGTTGTGATTGGTGCCATGCAGGGGGCTGAATGGGAACAAAAATCTCTCTCGAGATTCTATTTAAAAATAAGAACTGAAACATTATTAAATCATTTTTGACAGTGCCATACAACTTTGTCCCTTCCCATCTGTCTGCTCAGCAAAGACCTGGAGATCAGAGCTAACTGCAGCACAGAATAAATCAGTCAAAGGGACTTGGGCCCAGATAGTTTGGGAGAGAAAAATAGCCTTATTAGAAAGAATTCTAAGCAACGAATCTTGATATTGAGCCTGGGAAAGAATAAAGTAGTTTTTGCCACATTTTCAGAAACTATTTATGGGGGGGGGGAAGGAGGAGGGGCTTTTTATTTTAAAATTGTGTTAAAATGTTTAAAGAATTCGTAAGACTTGGAACTTTAAGATCCTTTATTCAAATTTCACATTCACTGAAGAGAGGGGTGGGTTTGTGGGGAAGGAGAAAGAAAGGAAATTAATTCATGGTTTGCTCAAATATGGAGCCAAATGTTTTTCAAGTGTTCACAACAATAGATCAGAAGCACATGTCAGAAGTGAATTAGAGTACAGACACCAAGTCCTGACTAGTTAGAAATCCAAATTCAATCTTTAAAAAGAGATGATAATGCGGTAATCTTGAAAAAGCCATTTGACGTTCTCAGAAAATACTACATAAATGTTATTTTGTAAGTTACTTTATTCTCTGCAGCATTAGAGAATTGCTATAGTACCCGAGATATACAAATAAATCCATAGTACCCCATAGTTTAAGCTATGAATTATCTAGTGTTTTAAAAACTCTCTACTGTTGGGCCAGCCGAGTGGGCTGGCCGATTGGCTCAGTTGGTTATGTGTTAGCTTAAGAGCGTGAGCTCTGAGCAACAGGGCTGCCGGTTCGATTCCCACATGGGCCAGTGAAGCTGAGCCCGAGTTAAGCTGCTGCTGAGCTGCCATCAGGTGGCAGGATGGCTCAGCTGGTGAGAGCTCGTGCTCCTAACAACAAGACTGCTTGTTTGATGATGGGCTACGCCCGCCCACAACTAAGACTGAGCTCCTCACTTTGAGCTGAGCTGCCGCCCAGATGGCTCAGTGGGTAGAGCATGCGCTCTTAACAACAGGGCTGCTGGGTTCAACTTTTGCATGGGTTGGTGGCTACGCCCACCCGCAACTAAGATTGAACACAGCACCTTGAGCTTAGATGTCACAAGCTGCCGATGAGAAGCCAGATGGCGACTGGCGCCCTCCACAACTAAGATTGAAGAACAACAACTTGGCTGGTCCCCCTTCCCCAATTCCCCAATTTAAAAACAAAAACAACCCACTCTCTAGTGTTATCACTGCATCCTCTTATCTCTCTCAACCCTCTCCTTTTTCCCCAATCACCCCTAATATCCTCTCATAACCATTGGGAGTTTCTTGTATCCCCTCCTCTTGAAACCAGGTAAGAGCAAAGCACTTCTTTCTATGGTCTAATAATCCCGATTTGGAAAACACAATGAAGGATAGAGCAAAAAGGTAAGGGTCTGTGCCATTCTGCTCGGATGGTCTTGCAGGCCCTCATTTCTGCCTCTATTCTTCACTGTTTTCATTTCTTTAGGAGGGCTGAATACCTGGGTACTGAAATCTCATCTTTCAAAGAGCTCTAATGCGTAATATCCTCCACACTGGACTAAATTAGTTAAAGGAGTCCATCAGTTTTTTAACTTGGATTCAACTCAAGCCCACACTGATATCATTCCTTTTTACATTCTTGTTATACTTCCTCAGTCTTCAAATGCTGGATCATGTACTGTCTTGCATAAGCTCCAATTTGTTATTCATGTTTGCCAATCCAGACTATAAATTATCTGTAGGCAAGAGTCTTGTATTTTGTTATTGTTGTTGCTTGGTATTACTACCTCCCCTTCCCCTGCCCCCCGTCCTCCAGCTCTTAGCAGAGGCTTGAACAGTCAGTAAGCTTTAGGCCATTCTTGAGGAACTGAATTAAATATATACCCAGCAGATAAAGTCTACCACCTATTGTCCCAATTTCCCCAAAGCGGAAATTGGCTCTTTGAGAAGGCTTACATGCTGAAACTTTTATTCCTGGAGTTATGGATACATGAAATCCTGGAACTGTAAGAATCTCAGTAGTGCGTTTTAAATGTCCTAGTCTCAGACTCCTCCCCTGGCAGATTCTGTTTCAATGGGTTGGTATGGATCCCAGGAATTTTTACCTTTAACAACTATCCCAGGGTTTGTAGCCAAGTTTGAGAAACACTGTTCAAGGTAAAATAAGCCTACACCTGGGAAGTCCTGAAAAAAATGTATTTTTCTCATTCAAAATAATATATGCCATTGACACCCAAGCTCAAAGGAAACAGGAGATATTTCTATAACACAAGACCCTTTATGCAATTATTAAGGGACTTTAAAGATCAATTAGTTTTCAGAGGGTTGTAAACTAATTTTATCTTTTAATTTTTATATCCATCCATCTACCTATCTGTCTCCATTTATTTGTCAGTCTATCTACTCATCTGTTTATTTACATTCTATATACTTATTATTAACCTTGTTAATTTAAGGCATTCCTGCATGAATAGTCTATCCTAAGTTAAGGATATGCTACAGCAAGAAGTCACAACCAAAATTATCATAAAAATTAATTTGACCCAAAAGTTGTAAGAATTATCTCTTACATCACTAAGTTTTTTCCTTTAGATTGAAACATCTCTTGGGACTCTGAGTTGTTGATTGAATTTTCTTATGAGTTATTTGAAGAATCTAATAGTTCTTGTGAATAGATATATATACTTGCTGTTGACTAAAGCTTCATTTTTATCACCAGGACTTCTATTTATATGCATTTGTTCTATGCTAAATATCTCCTCTTTTCCATTGATATTTATCTTTTGTAGGTAAAACTAAGCTAACAACCTCTTTCTTCTTAGTCATTACTCAGTCCGTATTGAAAATGTTGGAACAATTTGATTCACTAGTTCATCTCTATTTTCCTTAATCTATTTAAGCCTATTTGCTCATTTACCTGCTCTTTCCAATTCATTTTACTGCACTGATCCTCGGCTACTTGTAACTGAAGAGATGTCATTTTATTAAACTTGCATACAAAAGGGATTATCAACTTCAAGATGTGAAATATCTGTGCAAACCCAAAATAGCACTTGCCCTTTCTCTATCTAAAGTGTTTGGCCAGCTCTTCATTTTCCAGTCATTAATCTCCCATATTTTGCCATGTATAATGTGCTCCCATGTATAGTGCACACCCACATATTTGGCCCAAACTTTCAGGGAAAAAACATCTATTGTTTTAATTTTTTAATTCAAATTTTATTTGTTTATATTTAGGTACTTATTTTTTGTATTATACAGGAATGTTAGCATTTATTTTTTAACATATTATGGTACAAGAAATTTTATGTAACAAATAATTACAAAGCACAAGAACAGATACAGGGTACAAGAAATGTTATGTACCGGTAACAAATTTACGATATTTCTCTTCATAGAAGGCCAAGAACTCTTCATCATTGTAAGTTTGTCGTTAAGTTCAACAAAATCAATTATCATATTCTAGGGTATTATTTTGTATGTGGACATTGTTATTGATTTCTAGAGTTACACTTTTAACTCATAAGCATAAATAAAATAATTAAAAACATTTCTATAGATACAGAATTAGTAGTACCCATGTATAACGTGCATCCTTATTTTTCCCCCACAAATTTGGCCAAAAAAGTGTGCATTATACATGGCAAAATATGGTACATCTGACTTACCAGTTTTTCTTTCTTTAATTCTTTAAGACTTTGAACTCGGATTGCTTTAAATAGTCCATTGGGAGAATGAGCTAAAGGATGTAACGCGGATACCGAGTTGGGGATTATTTTCCCCAAATTTATTGTTTGTTGCTTTGGCTAAAGAAATGAGAGTGATTTTTGAATAGGACTGAGTTGGAGCCTCCCCAGGTGGAATCTGGATAAATAGCTAATTAAGAGTCTTTCCCTTAGCTTTGCAGTTCCAGAAATTTAGTTTTTGCCAATGCATCTGGAATTGATGAAATTAAAATCTACTGGAATAGATTTTCAGTAACAAAGCTCTCTTAGTCTTTCTCCAGATATGTAAATACTATTGATAAGCTGTTTGCTTTATTTGACACTAATCATATTAGGTACAGTTTGTTTTCTGATCCAGACTTTTGTTGTCTACAAGAAATATAGTATGTTGTTTAATCATATAAAGTCCTATGAAGTTTTTGGAAAAAATTGAGGTCACAAAGTTTAAGTCACTCACCCAATGCCACATAGCTTGTAGTTAGGACTCAAACCCAGACCCATCAACGACAAAACCATGACTAAATTTCTTTTTCTACTTAAAATACTTTAATTAAACACTACTCATATCTGATTTTATGTGTTAGCTTTACTGCTTTCACTCTTAGTGGGTAAACTTATTAGGAATTTCTTAAAACACCTTATCGTTAGCCATATATGTTTATAATGAGTGGTATGTCACTTTAATTGCCACAGAGGAAGAAAGTAAACCCAAATCAGTTTCAAAGAAAACAGCTGGTCTTGTAAAGTATGCAAGCAAAGTAGAAAGGTGAGCAATAAAGGTACTTTCTAGTGATAACCCATCCATCAAATTCTTCTTGGTTTCATGGCAACCTGGAAATGTGCTGAAGTGTATGTATTTTTTTCCTTACAATTTTCCAATAAGAGTACTACCTGGTTAACAATTCTAGCTGATAAGTGTGCTTGACAATGAAATACCAGTACGTGCACAGAATAACATGAGGAGATTTGGAAGTATTCCAACGTGTAATCAAGTCTGCAGAAGTTAGTAATACAAATCAATACAAAATGACTCTTGGGTCACTTGAAGTATTACATAATGAAGTATTATGGTTTTCGATGGACATTTATTTTTTTATGTGGGTTTTCCCAAGCATTGCAGGACACTGAACATCCCTAGTTCTCGGGTACTAAATGCCACTGGAACCCTCCAATCTTGTGAAAACCAATGTCCCTGTACCACATTTGCAAATACTCTTCCTGTGGTTGGCAATTCTTTCCCCAGTTGATAAACACTGAAAGGATGTAATAGTATACTTAGTAAAGAGCACATTTCTAAGAATTCTAAAGCGAGAGCCAAGCCCACAGTTTCAGAAATATTAGTAGATGAAGGCTTGTTCTGTTTCCCAACTCCAGCTAATATCATGATAGAAACAAGTTAACCTTTCTTTAATCAGTTAATAAGAACTTCCTCTTTTAATCCATGTTGAATAGCTGAGGAAATTTTCTGCATGAGGATACTCAACCAAATGTTAATTTGAACATTTCTAGTTTGGATTTAAGACTGTTTTCAGTATGAGCTCTAATTTAATATTGTTAATGATTAATGATTATATTAATTACATTATGGAAAAAATGAGCAAAAAATATTTTCCATTTATTTAAGAAAATAATCTTGATTTTTTTCTACTATGTGCCAAACCCTATAATAGACACTGATGTAAGAAGCATCCAAATCTATAGAGAGTTTTTATAAGAGTTTATTTGAACCAAACTGATGACACATCCCAGGGAGCAAGAACTCAAATGCTCCAGAGAATGACAGCTTTGCAGGCTGCTTTTATGCATTTGAAATTAAAGAGGGAACATAAGGAAGATTACATGGAGGTGGGGGAAAGCAAGGTGGGGATTGAATTATAGGATAGTTCAGAAGATTATGTGCTCTTGAGGGTCAACACGCCCTCTAGGGGTATTTCAAAGGTGAGTTAACCCTACATGCACAAGAACAATGGACAGAGCTGGCTTCAAACCTTTCACTAAGGAAGTTAGAGGCCTGGGATGTGACTACCCACCATGACCTGCACAGTTAGGAACTTGTGATCATATCACCCTGTGAGGTTAGTTTCCACAGAACGCCTCTATTTTCGTCCACATAGACATTAGAGATACATACATGAGTATGAATCACTCTGTCCTTGTGGAGCCTATTGTAGCACAATATGGAAGGTAGACTATTAACCAAATAATTACCAGATAGTTTTCTAAATATAGAAAACATACATACAAAGTGCTATGGGAAAAATTTAGGGAGTGGTGTTAACTCTGTGGGGTTAAAAGGAGTTTCCAAGGTATTTAATTTGAGTAAGGTTTTGAGATATGAGTAGAAGTTTGACAGGTGGAAAATGGCTTGCCATGAGAGACAATTTTATGGGCAAAGAGACAGGGGTATTAAGTAGCAGTAGCTCTGTGAGGATGGAATAGAAAGACATGGCGTGAAATGAGACTTAAACGATGAGTGTGCGTCCAAAGGAATAGGTGATAAGAAGTATGGCTTCTCTCCTTTGGTAAATATGAAGCCTGCTGACGAATGTGTGGTGACAGGGACAGATGATTTAATATGTTTGCAAACTTTAAATCACTCTACCAGGTTCATTAATCATATGTGATCCACTCAGCAAACACCTCTGACTTTGTGTTACAGATTAAACTTTTTATTTTTTGGAAATTTGGAGGAAGAAAGTGTTTCTTGTTGCCGGGGTCTCCCTAGGCTCAATGTCTACAGAGAACATTAAGCTTTTCACACTAACACACGTTTGATTTTCTTCTGTCTTATGATATCTGCTAGGTTTTAAGTCCAACTTTTTAGGTCTTTCAGATTTAGATCTTCGTAGATGGAACATTAAGATTTTGTTTTGCTGAGAAACCAAGGATACCTTGGTATTGTGTGTATCTGCATGCACACCATTTTCATGTAAAACAATTTTTTTTTAAGATTTTATTGGGGGAATTGGGGAAGGGGAACAGACAAGTTGCTGTCCTTTTCTTCTTCAGTCTAGTTGTGGAAGACGTTGCTTCACTGGCTTATGTTGGTATTATGATCATTGCGCTCTTCTAAGCTGAGGCAGTCAGTCGCCGGCCATTGGACGGCCACTCAGGGTAGCTCACGGCAGCCCACTGCAGCAGGGGCTGCAACCTATGCTGTTGCCGGCCACTCACAGCAGTTCAGCTCCAGGTCAAGCTGTTTTTCACATTCTTAACTGTAGAGGGTGCAGTGTCACTGGCCCATGTGGGAACTGAACCAGTGGTCCTGCTGCCCAGAGCTCGTGCTCCCAAGTCAATATTAACAAACTGAGCCACGCGTAAAACTAATTTTTTTACTTCAAAGGCATTTCAAGAAATTTAAGAGAAGTGCTTGTAATGTGAATTGAATGGCATGGCATAAATACTTTCAATTAATAACACAACAAATGTTATCCAACTGCATTAATAAATGAGTTCAGTGGTCATTTGGATGACTCAGAATGACCCAATTTTGCCCCCTAAACAGAAACACAGATTTCTCTATGTTTACACTTGTAGTGCTCATTGTACAATATTTTCCCTTATTTTTTAAAATGTTGTGATACATTGAAATGTGCATTATTGGAAATTAAGGAAAGGTATTTTGTAAGCAATTTCTGTAAACCTTTCTGGCAATAAAATTCCTTTACATTTTAAATGACACCTCACAGTAGAAAGCAATTAATTCAATGAAAAGAACCAAGTTAAAGACTCGAAGCATTTCTGTTGTTAACCATTGAAAATGCTTCACTCTCTGCCCATTTAATTAAAATCTATACTTTTCTTATCAGTTTTATATTCTGCATTTGTGCCCCAGTGAATATCCAGTAATGTACTGATATATCAGGCTGATGTCATAAATGGATGAATAGGAAAAGGAAATAAATTTAAAAAGAAGGCTATATTCCACAAAATTATATATTTATATAGATATAGAAATAGATGATATAGAGATAGAGATAGAGATATAGGGTGTGTGCAACCTGTGTTTTAACCACCTCCAGAAAGCTGTTGGAAGCTAAGATTTCTTTGCCAAGAGCACATTGCCAATGGTCAAGGTTATGACCCTGGTGACTTTTTTAGTTATAACTGAGATGCCAATATAGTCATTGCAAAGGTCAAGACCCTGCATCTCTGAGTTGCAAAATTGTGACTCTCAGTCTACAGGGTCAGGTAATGATGCACTCAGCAGGGCTGCTCTAAGTTTTTCTGATCCTTAACTAACCTGAAAAATAGCATTGGGCAGACCACTCCCTCCTGGAAGCCAGGCCTTTTTAAGGAACACAGATACTGAAGGGAGAAACCGTCAGTGAAATTGACCATTAGGGGAGAAATATCCCATCATTTTTTGGGCCAAGTAATGGTTTTTACATATTTGAGATGGGAGCAATACTTTCCTCACCTTCCTTGTCCCTTGATTTTTCATTTGTGAAATATAGGGGAAGGTTTAGCTTTATGGAATTCCAATATTTTGCAGACTTTATTGATTTATAATAATTAAAAATGACCATGAATGTATCAGTTTATATAAATTCTTTAGGATTATTATACAATTTATATGCTTGTTAATATTAACATCATTAACCTTTTATATAATGTCCTTAAAAAAGGCTCAAGGACATGAATACTACTACAAAATTAAGTAGAATAAAGTTCCTGATTATTTTAATGAGTCACTGAAAAAATGCCTGCTATTCAAAGCAAGGCTATAATTCTTAAAGACTAGGAGCAATGAAAGAAAATTATATCATCTCACTACATCACTTATCCTGAATTCAAATATGAAAAGTGGCCTCATGAAACAAAATGCATCAATTCTGAATTTGATGAGATGTACAGAATTTAAAAATTGTAATGCCCAGCACCGCCATTGACTGTATTGGAAAGGCATCTGTCTTTGTCTCTCATATAGTGTAAAGGTAGACAAAGCACATTTTATAATCTTTAGACAAAGCACATTTTATAAAGAAAAGGGTTTCTAAATTATTACAGATGCTAGTGAAGTAAAAACAAAAGAAAAAAATCAGAGTCCAGGGAGAGATACTGAGCAGTGTTCAAGGTTAAGTGATGAATTGTTTGTCCTTTAATCTTGGAGAAAATCACCAACGTCAGAAGGTAAAGACCAGGGGTATTGAGTCAGATGCAGCTGAGTTCAGACCTCGGTCACTGGTTGCTTTGATTGCAGGTGGCGGAGTGATCCTGAGCAAGTTTATTAACTTTTCTGAGGCTTATTTCCTTTACCTATAAAACGGAGATGCTATCTACCTTCCAGGGTTTTTATAAGAGGAAACTTAATCATGTATATAAAACATTTAGCAGCAAAGTGTTTGGCACTCAGTAGCTAATAGCTATAAATTTTAAAAGAATTTTATTTCTAACTATTTTATGAATGTATAATTCAAGTAATGAACAGAAAAATAAGCTCACATTGAGTTTCTTTTGTTGAGCTTGTCTAATTATCCAGGTGTGAGTGATTATTTTGTATAAATTCTCTGGAAAATTGTCCTCTTACATTGTGGAAGCCAAGATATACCAGAATATATTTTAAAGTAAAGGAAAAATATCAATTTTATCATTAGATCAAGTTTGATTATATCTACTTTATCTTCCTTTAAATGATCAAAATATTAAAAGGTCATGCATCTACCATTATATTAAAAAATTAATTTTTCACTTATAAGAGCAATTAAGCAAATAAGATGCTTAGAAAGATATTTCCTATCAGATATCTATTGGCTTTTTCATATTAAAAAATTACAGTAAAGATACCAATAAAAATGTATTTTAAATCACAAAAAGTTCTAGGACTATGGCTCATTCAAATCCAATATTCCAGACCTATATTCGAGTAATAAGGATGCAAGAACATTAATAAACCAGCTTGATGGGAAGGAAATCGGGGAGGTTGATTCTGAAGGCCTAGATTTAATTACATTTTTTAAGAGCTGAATTGTTGGAAGATGTGCAGGAGCACTTTAATTACTAAGCACTTTTACCTCCCCCCAAATTTTTAAGACTTAAAAAGTTAAATTAATATGTTTAATTGGATATTATAATTGATATTCAACTTGTATACAATTTTATTACATATTATTAAATGTGTATTAATTGGGGTTCTCTAGAGAAACAGAACCAATAAAAAAGAGTGATATTTTTATTAAGTATATTTATTACATCAAGCTTATTATATATAGTAATTTATTGTAAGGAGTTGGCTTATGCTGTTATGGAGACTGAGAGGTCCCAAGATCTGCAACAGACAAACTGGAGACCCAGGAGAGCCAAACCTTATGGTTCCAGTCTGAGTCCAAAAGCCTGAAAAGCAAGAGAGCCAATGATCTAAGTTCTGGGTGGAGTTCAAGTCAAAAGGCATGAGAAGAGCAATGTCCCAACTCAAAGACAATCAGGCAAAGAGTGACTTCTCCCTTACTTAGCTCTTTTGTTCTATTCAGGCCTTCAAGGAATGGGAGGAGTCCCATCCATACTGGGGAGGGCAATTTGCTTTACTCATTTTTCTTTAGTCTATTGATTCAACTGTTAATCTCATCCAGAAATGCCTTCACAGACACACAGAATAATGTTTAAGCAGATATCTGGACAACCCATGGCCTAATCAAGTTGACAGATAAAATTAACCATCACAAGTCCACCCCTTGTCAACTTGACATCCTCACGCATCTTCAACCATACTTGATCTCCAAATAAAGACAATAACAAGGTCATAATTCTGCCTAACATGGTAATAACTATCCTGAATACAACCAGAAATGCACTAATCACTTTTCTAGGAGAGGAAGTCAATTCCTTGAGTGAATTTTTAATTCTTCTTTGCTATCTCATAACTTAAATGCTACAATATAAAATTAAAAATACTTAAGTGGAATTAGAGGCTTGTTATGTTACATGATAAGGGAATAAGAGGGAAGAAAACAAAGATTATATACATACATCACATTCATAACAAAAGGGAAGAAAAGTCATTGCAATGACAGTCCTTGTTTCTTAACTAGTCACATGATCATAGTTGGTATTTATAATTACCTTCTTCTACTTCCCATTCTGTTTTCTCTCTGCCTTCAACAAGCACCTCAGCTGATCATGGTTCTTTACCTGGTGAGCTGACCCAAACTTCATTTTTGAAGGATCTGGGCCATACATAGTCCTGCCTCGATTGGGTTGTAATTTTCCATTGAGCGTGATTGCAGAGCATAGTTATACTAAGAGACAACCTAAGAGATCTCCTTTATTTCAGACATACTCTTCCTTACCTCCATTGTAGTAGCCCAATTTCCTCTTAGGAGTCAGGATCAATCATCCCAGTGACTCCCTTCTTTTCTTGTTGATTAAAAGAAAGTGTCCAAAGTGGCCAGGCAACATTCTTAACTTCCGGTTCCATGGAATCATTGTTGTATGTCCTAGTGAAAGTGTTCTTCCTTTTGGAACTAAGACTTCTACGTCAGCAGGGCATAAGTTCACAGAAACAAGAAGCAAAAAGTTTGCTAGTGAGTCACTTGGGGTAATAGTGAGTAGTGTCACTCCCACTTCTACCCCTTGCTTCCTAAACCCATGAATTCTGGCTGTGGGAGAAATAGTGCCATATATTGGACACTGATTTGAAGCATACATAGTCTTCTGAAGAACCTTGCCCCAGTCCTGCTAGGTACTGCCAACTAACTGGCACTATTATTGAGGCCATCTTCAAAAGACCATTCCTCCATTCTGTCAAGCTACCTGCTTCAGGGTGGTGGGGAACATAGCAACACCAGTGAATTCCATCAACACCAGTGAATTCCATCAACACCAGTGAATTCCATGAGCACCAGCTCATGGCCACACTTCTTGTGCTGTGAAGTGAGTTCCTTGACCAGGATCAATGCTGTGTGGAATATTATAATGGTGGATAAGGCATTCTCTAATTCCACAGATGGTAGTTTTAGCAGAAGCATGGCATGCAGGGAAGGCAAATCCATATCCAGAGTATCTATTCCCGTAATAAAACAACACTGCCTCTTTCATAATTGATATAGTAATTAATCTGTCACCAGCTAGCTGGATGATTAGCCCAGGAAATGGTGCCATATTGGGGACTCGGTGTTCATTTCTCCTGCTGGTAGATTGGACACTCAGCAATGGGTGTAGCCAAGTTAGCCTTGGTGAATGGAAGTCCATGTTTCTGAGTCCACGTGTAAACTCCATCCCTGCCACCATGGGCATTTGGTCCATAAACCCATTGGGAAATGAGTGCCTAGGGAAAGAGTCTGACTAGTATTCACAAAACGGGTCACCCTATTCACTTTATTATAGTAGTCCCCCCTTATCCATAGGAAATACATTCCAAGACCCCCACTGGATGCCTGAAACTGCAGATAGTACCAAACTCTATATATACTATGCTGTTTCCTATACATACATACCTATGATAAAGTTTAATTCATAAATTAGGCACAGTAAGAGATTAACAACTAATGATAACATAGAACAATTATAATATACTGTAATAAAACTTACATGAATGTGATCTCTCTCTCAGTAAACTAGCAGAAATTTCTTTTCCTTGACAATTTCACAGATAGAATATTTGTTCTTGTAGATCTTAGCAACATCAACATCAAGGAAAGATTTTTTTTCTTTCCTTATTAAGTCTAGAATGTTTTCACTTAAAGGAAACGCTGTATGGCTTATTTTTGGCATACTGAATTGGCAACATCACTACTGTTGCACTTTAGGTCCATTATTAAGTAAAATAAGGGTTACTTGAACACAAGCACTGTAATTGAATCCTGGGGTGGCAGGGGACAAGTGGTAGCACTCAAGAGCCTCAAGCAAAGTGGACACAGTTACTGCAATGGATAGCAAAGTCACAACAGATACCTAGACCTATAATGTTGGCTAGTTGGTTATGTTTCCAGGAGTGAAATAGATAGGAAGCCTACAGAATTCTCACTGGATCTGTATAAGCAGAAAAATTGTAGGTCAGGTGAACCAAAGTCTAACCTGAATCATAAAAATAGAGTCACAGTCCCTCAGTTAATTTCCAGAATTGAGTCAGTTTGCAGACCCGGAATTCCTTGAATGAAGGGGAGGGCAGGTCCCCTTGAGGAAGAACCTCAATATACTGCTCAAAATTATACTATAAATCTTTCTTCCAGCCTTCCCCAAAGATACCTCCAGCCATTACCAAGGTAACTCTGCTCTGGGGAAAAGGAGATAATTGGACTTTTTGGGGACTGCTGGACACTGGCTCTGAACTGACAGTAACTCCAGGAAACCCAAAATATTACTGTCAGAGTAGGGGCTTATGGAGGTCAGGTGATCAATGATATTTAGCTTAGGTCCATCTCACAGTGTGATCACTGAGACGGCTACTAAGTGACTAACAGCTGGGTAGCGTATACAGTGTGGATACATTGGACAAAGGGATAATTTCATGTCTTAGGAACAACAAAGTGGGACAGATGAGATTCCATCATGCTACTCAGAAATTCACACAATTTAAAATTTAAGAATTGTTGATTTCTGGAATTTTGTATTTAATATTTTTGGACCATGGTTGACAATGGGTAACTGAAACCACAAAAGGTGAAATGTGGATAAGCAGAACAACTGTATTAAAATCCTCCTCTGCTGAGGTTACTATTTGGCAAGCATTCACATGGGACACAAATATCTTTATGGTTTTTGCCCGTTCAGAGAAATCTATTCACATACCTTTTCCCCAAGTTTCCTTGTCATCAGTTTTCCAACCATGTTCCTTTAAAGTCCCTGATCATCTAGCCAAACCATTGACCATAGTCCATGAATCAATATATAATTGCACATCTTGGCATTCCTCCTTCCAAGCCCAATTAACAGCCAGAGGTCAAAGCACTGCCCACTGGAGGGATTTCCCTTCATGACTGTTCTTTAAAAGATGCCCTGGAAAGGGGCTATAGTGCTACAACTGTCCACATTTAAGTGGCGCCTTCATATTGTACAAAACATCTGTGAGCCAGGCCCAAGTCTTCTCTTCTTCTGTCAGATGATCTTAGAGAACTCCCCATGAGGCCACAGGTGCAGTTGGGAGAGAGAAGGCAGTGTAGCATGAGTGGGAGCCATAGGCATTTGGTTCCACGTCTTCATGTAACTTACTTGTGCCTTCAGGGCTTTCTTGGGCCTAAGAATGTCTACTCCATGTCCATTTGATGATGGAGCACTGCTCTCTACACACAACTCTATGGTGTGGTGGGTCAGATAACACCCAGTTCATGATGGGCAGCTCAAGTTTCACAGTAATTTGGTGGCCCATGTTAAGTATTCAGTTTCTATGAAGGCCCAGAAGCAGGCCAAGAGCAGTTTTCCACAAAGGATGCAGAGCTTTGTTACAAAATCCTAAGGGCCCGATGTGATTCACTTGCCGGAGCCTGTCGCAGGCTCCAGACAGCTTCCCCATCTGCCACTGACACTTCAAGCACCATTGGGTCTGCTGGATCATATGGGCCAACTGGCAGAGCAGCCTGCACAGATTTTTGGGTCAGTTGGTAAATGGGCCAGAGTAACACACCCAAATGAGAAATATATTGCCTCCAAAATTCAAATAGGGCCACTGGGTGCTGTGCTTCTTTTATTTATTTTGTTTTTTTGGTTGTAGGAGTGACCAGATGCAACAACTTATCCTTCAGCTTAGAAGGGGTATCTCGCTATGTCCCATATCACTGGGTCCCTAAAATCTTAACTGAGGTAGAAGGCTCCTAAATTTTTGTCGCCTTGCTTTCCACTCTGACACACAAATGTCTTACCAATAAGTCTCAAGTAGCTGCTACTTCTTGCTCACTGGATCTAATCTGTATAATGTCATCAATGTAATGGACCACTGTGATACCCTATGAAAGTGATCTCTGTGAACTAAATGATCATATGGGGCTAGAGAGTTGATATATCTGTCACGTAAGATAATGAAATCATATTGTTGGACTTGCCAACTGAAACCAAACTGCTTCTGATGGGCCTTATTGACAAGGTATGGAGAGAGAAGCATTTGCCAGATCAATAGCTACATACTAGGTACCAGGGGATATGTTAATTTTCTCAAGCAAGGGAACCACCTCTGGTACAGCAGAGCTGCAATTGGAGTCACCACCTGGTTAAGTTTACAATAATCCACTGTCATTCTGCAAAATCCATCTGTTTCTGCACAGACCAACTAAGAGAGTTGAATGAGGGTGTAGTGGGAACTCTGACCCCTGCATCCTTCTCATCCTTGATGGTGGCACTAATCTCTGAAATCCTTCCAGAAATACCATACTGTTTTCATTTTTACTGTTTTTTTAAGTATAGGTAATTCTAGTGGCACTTACTTGGCCTTTCCTACCATTATGGCCCTCACTCCATGGTTCAGCGAACCAACGTGGAGACTCTACCAGCTGCTAAGTATGTCTAGTTCAATTATTCATTCCAGAACAGGGGAAGTAACCACCGAAGGGTTTGGAGACTCACTGAGCACACTGTGAGATGGACCTAAGCTAAATATCATTGATCACCTGACCTCCATAAGCCCCTACTCTGACAGTAATATTTTGGGTTTCCTGGAGTTACTGTCAGTTCAGAGCCAGTGTCCAGCAGTCCCCAAAAAGTCCAATTATCTCCTTTTCCCCAGAGCAGAGTTACCTTGGTAATGGCTGGAGGTATCTTTGGGGAAGGCTGGAAGAAAGATTTACAGTATAATTTTGAGCAGTATATTGAGGTTCTTCCTCAAGGGGACCTGCCCTCCCCTTCATTCAAGGAATTCCGGGTCTGCAAACTGACTCAATTCTGGAAATTAACTGAGGGACTGTGACTCTATTTTTATGATTCAGGTTAGACTTTGGTTCACCTGACCTACAATTTTTCTGCTTATACAGATCCAGTGAGAATTCTGTAGGCTTCCTATCTATTTCACTCCTGGAAACATAACCAACTAGCCAACATTATAGGTCTAGGTATCTGTTGTGACTTTGCTATCCATTGCAGTAACTGTGTCCATTTTGCTTGAGGCTCTTGAGTGCTACCACTCGTCCCCTGCCACCCCAGGATTCAATTACATCCATTGCATTTAAATCCCCCAATTCAGTGACTTGAGTTTCCATCATAAGTGGAAGTTTTTACTATTCTCCACTGGCCAGCAAAGAGTAATCACAAAGATCTTAAAAAATGCCAGGGCTCTGCTCACAAATTTGTAAGTCACAGCAGTGCTGAGAGGTATGTCCTCTGGGTATGTCCTCCCAGGGTAGGTGAGGAGGTATGAAATGACAAATCCACTCTGCTATTCCAATCTCCATAAGCCTTTGAATTTTTTTCTCTACATTAAACCAAGACAGTGCTGGAATTTCTAATTCACTCACTGTGGGCCACCTTTTGGTCCTTTCAGCTAAACAACCAAATTGTCAGAGCTCTTCCCAATTCCCTGAGCTGCAAAACTGAATGCAGAATCTCTGCTTAATTAACCCATGTTAGTAAATTCAGCCAGATCCAACTTGATGTTTCTTCTGCCATTATCGGACAGCCTTAATATCTATCCCCACAAATGTTCCCCAGATTTCTGTCTTTATAAATTTGAAATTTTAAAATAGTTCTTTGGCGTGTAGAGCACCTGCTCATGAGTCACACTTTGTACCTCCTTTAGGGACCTATGACGACTAGAAGCAAAAATGGGTGGTGGATGAGCATCCTGAGGGGAATCAGCACTGTCTTATGGCAACTGCCTCTGCGTGGCCATGACAGTCTCCTCAGGGAATGCAGAGTTAATCCCATTAGATGGGAGTGGAGAGGCTGCTACTTCTGGGGTTGGAGAGGTCACTTCTACTGGACATGGGGAGACTACTGGGAATGGGAAGGACTCTTTCATTGGCAAAGAAGACTCATCATAATGTCAATGTAAGAAACTTCCAGATCTGTAGAAAAAAATTTATAAGGGTTTATTTGAGCCAAGCTGACAATTACTAAGAAGCAAAAAATCTCAAATGCTTCAGAGAATAACCATTTTGCAGTTTCTTTTGTGGATTTGAAATTAAGGAGGGAAGTAAGGAAGATTACATGGAGGTGGGAGAAAACAATGTGGGGATTAGATTACAGGATAGTTAAGATTATGTAGATTTATGTGCTTTCTTGAGGATGGTTAAGCCTTTGAGGGGTATGTCAAACGGGAGTTAACCTAGATACACAAGAACAATGTACAGGGCTGGTTTAAAAACCTTTCACTAAAGAAGTTAAGGCCTGAAGTGTGACTGCCCACCATGATCTGCCCAGTTAGGAATGTATGATTTATTACAGCACCCCTTTTTCATCCATAATAATTTAGGGGCTAAATGTTGTCAGTTTCAGCCCCATTCCAACGTATAGGATCCCATTCTTTCCCAATCAAAGCTTCACTGTAATAATAGACACCATTGGAGACTGGAAGTTGAACTTGCCTTGTAATTCAGCCAGTCACAGGATGAGATTCTGCTTTTGATTTTCAACAAGATTAGCCATGTGTCTACATGAGATAAGGGTCTCTTTCAAGGCACACATAGAAAGCTTCAGGTCCTTTATGCAGTGCTTAAATTGGGAGTTTGAATCCCTGAGCTCATCTTTTTTTTTCACCACTTTGTCCAGTGAACCAGCCAATCTCATTATATAAATTAGTTTTCTAAGAATGTTCGGAAGTATTACCGTATATACCCAATAACTCAGTTCCTTGCTTCTTATAAGTATGAAGCAAGTATCAGATTAGGAGTATCTAACAGATATTTTGCATACCCCTATTGCCAGATCATATCACAGACTGTCAGTGCTCTCTTTACTGCTAGAAATAATCGTTTGCATCTTTAAATGTAATCAGGTTAGAGAGCCAATTCCAGAAACTCCACAACCAATTCAGGAACAAACACTCTTAACAGTTTCTCTAGAACCAAACTCAGTATAAAAATCTGTATTAGTCATGGTTCTCCAGATAAACAGAACCAATAAAATGGATGGGTAGATGGACAGGTAGATAGATATAGAGAAAAAAAAATTTATATGTATACACACACACACACAGATATGTAAAATCAGTGATGCAATTACTAGCTTGATAAATCAAGGTATGCAAAGACATAAAGTGTGTCACATGATTTTGGTGGATTCTGTCAGCCTCTACAAAGTGAAGTACTAGGTGTAAGTACTAGCGCATTAAAACCAGAGGAAATCCTAGAAATAAGTTATTTTTCCTTCCTCTATCATCAGACTTTATCAAGTATTGACTGTGTGCTAGGTGCTGGACACACAGGCCTCTGTTGTGGGGGTGCTGACATTTTTGTTAAGGGAGAAAAGCAATATCTCAGTAAACAATATAATTAGTAAGATAAGTGTGGTTGTGATAAGGGCTATGAAAGAAATATACAAGGTGATGGAAGAGAGAATCACTAGTAAATATCTAAGGTGTCATTGAAGGGATGGAGGTAAGGCCTGTATATGACTATATGTTGAGATGCAGGTGTGGGAAGTTCTGGGAAACCATGTTGAAGTTGAGGGAACAACAATGTAAATAAATGTGTCTGAGCAAGACTTGCAATTGGTAAGGTAGTGGAAGCCAGTAATGCAACACAGAGCATGGTACAGAATCTGAATTTTATTCTAAAGGCTATCAGTGGCCATTGGAGGGTTTGAAGAATGGTAGTACATAATATGATTTCTTTTTTTGTGTGTTTTGAATTTTATTTTTGAGTAGATAATAGATCCAGAAGTTTCATAAATAAAATAATAGAAGATTTTGTTGTCACTCTTCATTTCTATCCTGAGTCCATTTCTCTGTTTTTCATTATGGATGTTTTCCCAAGATGCTCCCTTTAATCTTGCCTTTTTCTTTAATGACTTTATTTTTTCTTCCTTGGTGATGTAGGTA
Source organism: Hipposideros armiger (assembly GCF_001890085.2). Taxonomy (NCBI): domain Eukaryota; kingdom Metazoa; phylum Chordata; class Mammalia; order Chiroptera; family Hipposideridae; genus Hipposideros; species Hipposideros armiger. The sequence goes on along the minus strand of NW_017732799.1, from coordinate 49,229 downwards.
GCCTTCCAGGCTTTATAGCCCAAGGGCTCCTTCTTCTTTTTCCCAGATTTAGACTGGTTCCTTCCTCTATGGACCCTCTGAGTTTATCTGTGTAGCTGGCTTTCATTTGGCGCTCACAGCCTAAGGTGTCCAGTAGTTTCTGCTGCCAGCTCCACATGGTCTCTATCCCTTCAGCAGCCAGTCATGAAGGGAAACATCCTTATGATCCAAGGTGTCAGCAAAAGTCCAGTAGACCTTTTTCAGAGACAAAAGAGAGCTTTATTTATGTATGGTTTGCAAATCAGGGAGGCACAGCTTTCAGTGCAAATTGAAAATGCACTCCAGAGCAGGGGAGTGAAGGCAGAGTTTTAAAGGCAAAATCACAAGAAGCTGACCTTTAAGGGGATTAATTAGTAAGGGCAACCAAACTATAAGTATATATTATATATTTTTCTGATTGGTGAGAGCAATGTGCATTTTCCAGTCTCAGCTAATTTAGGATCAGCAGGTGGGGTCACTAGATATGGTCAATGGTTAATGTCATGAGAAGTGGTTAATAAAGGCTGTCACAGGACATGGACCACCGCCTTAGTGTCCTTTAGAGCTTGTAAAACAAAGCTGTAAACGAAGCCTTATATTCCAACTCACAATACAGGCAACCCAGTTCATCATGTAGGCAGAGTCAGAGTTCAACCTGCAAAGCTGCTCCATCACACAAGCAGAATCAGAGACAAATTGTAAACAAGTTTAAATATTTGGCCACAAAATTATAAAATTATGATTTTTAAGTCCACAAAGGCAATCCTTCAATTGTACAGTGTGTTTTGGGCAGCATGACCTTTGATATGCCACTACTATTAGACACATCACCTTGGCAATTACTCTCTAATGGCAGCCACCTTAGAACTCAGTCCATCGCAGCTCCAGGGTCAACTTGACATTTGTATTTCAAGGGACTCCTCACACTTAGGGAGTGGATCTGTGTTGTGATTTTTGTAATCTGCTGCCTTTCCATCACCAGGCACTTTCCACTTAATTGCTTACCCTCCAGTTGGCTCTGCCAGATCTTAACAGCATTTGGTAGAGTACAGTTGTAGCTTGTCTCTATTTCCTAAGATTTCTGAAAATGCGAATTGAGCATTTTTTGTAGTTTCATGTATTTTATATATTCGTTTCTTTGTTCTCCTCATATGTAGCGGTTTTCAAAAGGAATGATAGGTTGTTCTTAGGTAAAGTATAACCGTGTGAGAGATCTATAACCATGTTCCTATTGAGTTTTTTCTCTCTCCTTTTTTGTTTTAATGATCATTGTGGCTGCTAAGTGAAAAATGGATTGTGGAAGAGTAGAAATAAGGAGAAGAATTTGAAATGACTTCAGTAGTCCAGGCTACAATAATTGTGGCTAAGACTGCAGTATGGCAGAGCCCATGATAAGTAATTCGATTTGAGTGAGTTTTCAAACTTAGAGTGGATGGGACTTGGGAGATTGGTAGTGGTGTGTAAAGGAGAAAAGGTTATCCAGGCAGGTTCTATCATTTTAGGTTTTTGAGAATAGGATCTATGGTGGTGCTATTTATTGAGAGTTCTTTTTGGACATGCCATTTTAATATGTTGGATATTATAAGACATCTGAGATGAAATGTCAAATCTGGAACTAAAGTGATGGTTCTGGACTAGAGATTTAAATTTGGATGTCAATAAATTACAGATGGCATTTAAAACATGAAATTTGATGAAACCATATTTAGAGAGAATTTAATGAATATAAAGGCCCTCATACCAAGCCCTCAAGGACACCAATATTTAAAACTATTGTTAAGTAGAGGAGCCAGCAAAGGAAATTGAGAGAAATGGAATGAAGGTAGACAGAAAACTTCACTTCACTTAAAAGGACTCTGAGTTCTGTGACCCTTGCCTCCAAGCTATCCATCAGTGCTCTCTGAGCTTGTCTCTGAAAATACTGCTCTTCAGCTCAGTGATCTAAGATAATTCACTCTTAGTGTGCAAGTTTACTGGGCAAGTAATATTTTTAATGTCTTTTGTTTCATTTTTAAAACCCTCTGTATGTTGTTAACTTGAATTTCATTTATGTATCTCTAGTCCAGACCTTTTCTCAGAGCTCAAATATCATCCTTCTAATTGACAGCTTTACTTGAATGTCTAACAGGATTTCAAACATATATTTCCATGATTATAAATATAGAATAGACATTTAATATGTAAAACAGGTAAATTATTTTCTAGTTTTTGATGACAAACCATAGTTTTAGATCCCCTCCCAAATTTAAATATATAATACATCATAGTTGCATAATATATGTATCTGGTACTTTCTTAATAACATATGTATTCAAGAAATAACATAATTAAATATTTCATTTTTTTATTCTTTTGTCTTCTTAATCTCTTCAAATGTTACTTGTGATTAGGACAATCTTAGCTTTCTTGAGCAATTTTGTTCAAACAACCCTCTTCTTAATAAATGTCAGCTGCTTTATGGCTTGATATAATGAGGTAGATGCCTAGTTCTGCCTTCCTGTGTATTTTGTAACATTTAAGTTGCTTATTCTTTGGATATTTATGTTAAAAAATGTATGGACTGAAAGCCTTACCCACAGCTCACTGAGTTTTCTTCATGAATGTGGAGATTACCTTTTGATGGACAGGAGTGTCTGCTCACATTGATGTGATGTCTCAGTTTGAAACAAGTGTCTGCTGTTGCTATTCACACAAATGCCCATTGAAAGCAAACAGGTCAAGGTCAGCTTTGTTTTCCCTTTGAAAAGTGTATCATCCAAAGGAAGGGCATGGAATGCTCTGGGACCTGGTGACACAGAATATGTTCCACTTCATGGAGCAACAGACTGAAACTCAGTGTCTTCATTGAGTCAAAATATGAAACCACAAGCATCTGTAGTGTTATTACATGTGAAACACCTGGTTTATTAAAATGATAGGCTTTGGCATAAAGGAGTAAAAATGTGTTAAGCAGTTACTAGCTAATTTATTTTAAGGTGTACTTAAAAATTTCTGTCAAACCATGTAACCTCAGGAAATCTAAAGAACCAGCCATAGAAATGAAAGTTGTCTCATTGAAGTACCTGAAATTGTTATAACTCTAACAGCCATAACCTTTTGCATCTGCCTTCTTGCCTTAGAAAGTCTCTTTAAATAATGCTTTTGATGAGAAGATATAATAAGGTTGGGGGAAATCGTATTTATTAAGCTATGTGAAAGTTCTGGGGTTTTTTGGGGTTTTTTTTGACATCCCATTTTGTCTTCCAATAGGTCTACAAATAGGTATAACTTGATTTATATATTGGGTCATTGGCAAAGTCATAACATATTTTTCTATGTTTTTCTATGCAAGAATGCATGATGACTTTCCTGACAACCCAATATTTATAGGCCATTTATGTATACAAAAATTTGGAGATGGTTTTCAATAATTCAATCAGTATAATAAACTAGAAGTAAAATCAGGGTAAGTGAAAACAGAGATGGCACAGAAATCATATGTGCATAGTCAAGCTTTACATGTCTATGAATTTACTAACATAAGTTATTAACATTAGCTACATATTTAGCTTTGAACTTTTGGGCACTAGGTATAATTTCATGTCTTTTTACAATGGAAGAGGTTGAAGTTCAGATAAGTTACTTAATTTGCCCAGGGCAGGGTGGTAGAACTGAGTAGTGGAGGTGAGATCTGAGTGGTATAGCAGAGATCTGATCTTGGATTTCAAGGCTCAATCCCCAAAATCTATGTTCCTTCTATCACAATGTGCTAAGGAATTTCATCCATTTTTAAACTCAGGTCTTCATCCTCGGTATCTTTCCTTCTGTTATGATTCTTCTTGCTGACGCAGTGAAGAATCAAAAGTCAGCAAGCTGATTAATATGCAAGCAGGGTTTATTAGTGATACATTCTCAGGGAAGAGAATGGGCCTAGCCAAAGTGAGAGGGAGAGAGAGAGAGAGAGAGAGAGAGAGAGAGAGAGAGAGAGAGAGAGAGAGAGAGAGAAAGGGCCAGAGAGAGGGAGAGAGTGTGTGGGCAAAAGAGTTGGCCCAAAAAACCACAAGAGAGCTCTGGTCTAGAGGACTTATAGTTTGCTGGGTGGGGTGAGGGAGTTACATATTGATTTGACGGGAAAAGTGGTACATGCTCTTCCATGGGAGGGTGTGACCTCCTAAGATGGGTGAAGGTCTGTTGACTGAGATCCTTGTCTTGGTCCAGACCACCTCTTGTCATCTGTTGTAAAAACAGATAGTGGCTGGAGGCAGTTAATCAAAACTAGTTATGAGCTTTTTCTATAGGCACCATGGACCCCCTTCCAACCCCATTTCCTTCTCCTACACTTTCTTTTACCTAACACTTCCTTGTTCAACCCTTCTTCTTTTCTCAAAATGCAAATTTCCCTGAAAGTAAGTCCCTTGTCAATGCTACGTTGACAAATTTTGTTGCTTTTGATTCTTTCAAGTTGAAGGATTCAACTGGGAGATGGTGGTTCAGCAATCTATTATTACTGGACTATGTGAGTAAGAACGTATTAAGGGCCTCTGCCCTCCAGCATCTGATTATTTATAGGGATAAAATCAATGTACATGAAACCATTATAGAACAATTACCAGCTGAACTCTATTATTTATGCCTCTATAATCCATCTGCAATTTACTTTTTCAGCCTTGACCCCCTTTCTTCCCTATATTATGTTCAGTTCATGAAATATTTATTAAGCATATACATACTATGCTAGGAACTTGTGGGAGATAAAAAATGATTTAGATAGTCTTTACTTTCAAGGAGTTTAATCCTATTGCTTGTGATAAGCCAAGTACAAGCATATAAAGTGGAATAAGTTAAGTGACATAAACTAATAGAAAATTCAGTGGGATTTTAAAAAAAGAAAATTTCCACATGATTAAGAGGATCCCAGAAAGCTTTATGACCCCGGTGGGTACTTTCTCTTGCCCTTAAGCAGTGTTGGCAAAATACACGGCATTTGTACTACCACTCCGAAAGTCACACCTAGGTTAGCATAACGAATGAATCTTGGATTTTTTTTTCCTGAAGCTGAAAGTGACTTTAAAATATTTTCCCACTCATTACCCCCAAGACCCCTATCAATTTATCAGAGTGGGCAACAGAGAACAAGTTTATTTACTTGTTTAATCTTTATTATGAGGAGATATGGAGTGGAGGCGGGGGGTGAGAGGATAGTAGAAGATAAAAAAGAAACATCAGCAAAGCCAGAGATGGGACAGCATAGACATGTTTGCGGAATCCCACATATACCAGGTTGGCTGTCACACAGATTATACATGGGGAGAGAGAATGAAACAAATGTAGATGTGGGGCCCCATTTTGCAGGGCCTCGAATGGCTGCATAGAAATGTATATGCATAAACTTCCTTCTGTAGCCAAACTGGATGACTTCTCAAAATCTAAACTTGATCCATCTCAGCATATCTCTCAACAGGAATATCTTATTCTGTTCTATTATCCCAAATTCTGGCCAAACTAGCCTTAAGATAACTCCCCCACCTTTTAGCTTCATACTATGGGACACACTATTATTATATTTCTGAATGACTTTTATGTTGTGATTTCTGATACTGTTGTTTATATTAACATGCAGCCTGTTTTCCCAGCTAGATTGTAGGTTTTGCAGCAAGGAGCAGGAATAAGTGTCCTATTTTTACATATTCTTCTAACAGATTAAATGATTGTCAGTGGACACATGGTGAGAGGCTCACAAAAATTTTAGTTGAATTTAGATCAGAAAGAAAAAGAATTTAAAGTTTATCAAGACTGACACTGCCTCCCAACATACCCTTCTCCATATGAAAGCTTAAACACGTTCTCAGCTAGAAGGAGAGTTGAGTATTAGACTTATCAGTGGATGACCTTCTTGAATCCAAAAGTGATGCCGTCATAGCAGAACAAATACAGTTGAATCAGAAAATAAGCAGCAAGTTTCAAAAATCTGATGAGGAGTCTTAAGATCTATTTTATAGGGCCTGGAGTTCAAACTAGCATTTAAAATTGAGGCACAGCTATAAATCTAGAAAAGTCCTCTATTGCTCATGGGAATCAATGTCAGAATTGACAAAATCCCTAAGAGTTTACTTGAAGATCAATAAATATATTTATGGGACCCTGAAACATGTGAAGTAGTCTGAAGAGGTTACTCAGTGGCATCTCATATTTTACGGGGGAAAAGTTCAACTGAAGTAGAAGTCCATTGGAACATAAGTTATGTTCTGGGTCAAATCAAAGATCCATTTAAAGTTATTTCTCATTCTATAAAAAGAAAAGCATATTTTTTTCCTATCTGCTTTTCTTTGTTTTCCAAGTGTTATGAATGTTTTAATTTTATAAAACAAAAATAAACTTAATAATCCAGTCATAAGTCTTTACTTTTGATATTATTTATTTCAATCACCATGAGTGCAGCAAATATTTTTACATTCAGTCAATGAATATTTTCAAATTTGCAACTGGGTCACTAATAAAAACTAATTAGCTATTTAAGAATAAATTTTTACCAATATTGTCCTAGTTCAGGCAATTAATGAGCCATAGCTATTTACTCACCAGAAGACAGAGTTTGGGAAGAGTCAGGGAAATAGTCCTACATCCATTCACCTAGGGAGGATCTGGCCTATTCTGGGGCCTGATTAAAGAGATATAATAGGATAGTTAGTCTGTTCCAATGAAGAGCCATGTAGGCTGTCAAAGAGTCTACACTTGGGAATCTCTCATTATGATGAGTTTCAGACACCATGCTAGAAGTCAGGAAACGGGGAGGAGTGAGGCAGGACCCCAAGCTTCTTGGGAGCCGTGGGAGCACTCGTTTACATAATCAAGAACCAAACATGGAGAACAAAGGGAATGCTCATATGGTTTGTCTTGTGATGCTGAGAGTTAGTGAACTCTCAGCACTGGTCATTATAGTAGAGAAAGCAAGTCCAAGAGACCAGTGGTCAGCTTTGAAGCACCATGTCCCAGGAAGAATGAATTGATATTAAAAAGCACTTGCCCAACTTTGGCTAAAACTTCATAAATATTTTCTTCTTAAGTCAGGCCTGGTTTTTAAAGTTCTGTGTTGTGATAAGTAGAGAACTATGCAAAATTAGTTGGGGTGATACATACCTCCTATACATGTAAAAGAGATGTTAAAATGTTTGATTTATTTGTACCCACTTGGTGTTTTAAGACAAAATTTAATTTGGGTGCAGTAATTATTATCAATGTCAAGTAGTTCTATTTCCAGTTACATTTTCTTCATCCAAGAGAAGCTTCACTTTTGGTAGAAAGACCCCTTATTGAGGAATCAGGAAACCTGACCCTGGTGCTTGCTCTGTCACTCACAAGCTGGGTTATTTTGTACCAGTCACTTTCTCTCTCTGGACCTTTCCTCATCTGTGAAATAAAGGGGTTTGCTAGATGATCTTCATAGATATTTTTTCATCTATTAGCCAATGACTCTATTAAACAAGCCTGACATCTGACCAGAGTTTTTCAGACATTTTCTAATGCAATGACTAATTTTATTCTACATGTTGTGGTTTTGGTCAGTAGAAATATGAGTGGATTTATTTAAATGTAGATCGTTAATGAAAAGGCTATATGACTGAATTTTCTCTCTGGATTTTGAAGAATCATACTTCCTTCATTTCTTTCCACCTTATTGTCTGATCCACGTTTCTTCATTCCCTGTCAGTCTAGCATTCTTCCTTTTAGCCTCCTAATTTATCACCTCTAATTTTTATTCTTAGCAACAGGGGCATGAACAATGCATAATAATCGTAACATACACATTACATGCACATACACTTATATACTCTCATTTAATCCTCATAGAAACTCAATGGATTAGACGTCATTGTCCCCATTTTGTTGACATAAGTCAGAAAGGAAAAGGAACCTTCTCAGGACACAGGGTTAGTCAGTGGCAAGCCATAACCAACCCAGGTCTTTCTGACACCAAATTGCACTGAATCAGAAAAATAATAGCTTAAATGGCATCAAGTATGTAGATGCCAGTTTTATTTCCATGCCAGGGAGTTGCTGTTGGATATGGAAAAGAATGTGGGAAGAACACACGATATGGAGAGAGGACTCTTCACATGCCAGGCTCTGCATTCCCTATTCTTAGATATCTTGTCTGAGCCTACATGAAGTGTCTTCTATCTCCCACCTCCATGTTTCAACAAGGAATTACTCTTTTGTGTCTACCTGTACTCTCCAAGGAAAGCTCTTTAGTGTAGTATATAGTCCAGTGTTTGCAAATCAAGCATTACTGTTTTCAGCTGTAGAAGTAGAATTCTTGTCACAGTTGCTTGTTTTAGCTGGCTAGATTCAAATATCGACAACAGAAAGTCCATGCAATGTAGCTCAGGAATTAAAAGTGAGGCTCTGGGATCTGAAAACATAGTTTTGATCCTAGAACTATTGGGTTGTCGGAAAAGGCATGACGTATTTTTTCTATGTTTTTCGTTGCAAAAATGCATCATGACTTTTCTGACAACCCAATACAACTTTCTAGTGCAAAGTACTTATCATCTCTGTGCCCCACTTTCTTGATCTGTAAAATAGAGATTAAACATAGCACCTGATTACCTTACAGGATTGTTGTGAGGATAAGTGCCAGGCACTATGTAATTTCTCAATGTACTTTTGCTTAAAATAACTAGAACCTTCAGAACTATTCTTTTCCACTGACACATGCGAAACACTCCTTTGATTCAGCCAAATGTTTTCTCACCAATTTGCTAGTTAAGGAAGTATGGCTAACCAGGGACGCCAACACCATGCAATAGAAATAGCCAGGATTCTGGAATCATTTTCAGTTATCTATTGTATCACAAAACTCTCTCAAACTTAGAGGTATGGAGCAACAATTTTTGTGTTGTTGTTTTTTCCCCCATGATCTGGCAGTTTGGGCAGGGCTTAATGGGAACGGCTCATGTCTGCTTTATGTAGTATGGCTATAGCAGCAAGAATGGGGCTGTTACTATCTCTCATCCTCTGTGGAATCTCTCCTTCACAGTGTACATGTATTTTACATAGTCACCATCTTCTAAGAGGGAAAACAAACACTATAAGGCCTCTTACAGCCTGGACCCCAAAATCCTGGAACATCACTTACACTGCATTCTATTGGCCAAAGGCATCACAAAAGCATCCCGGGTTCAAGGGTAGGGACATTAGCCTCCACTTCTAGATGGGAGTGGTGACATGTATATACAGTGAAGGAGGGATTTGCTAGCAGCCATCTTTGTAATAACAGTCAGAACTGAGCTACATTTTAATTTCTTCCACCCAATACTTAAGGAACTTCTATGAGTGTCAATTTCTTCATCTTCACAATAGCTCATTTTGAGATTGTGAACACTAATATAAATGATGCATGCAAAGTGTCTAACACAATGCTTCATTCACAGAAAATGCTAAGTACATACTTGTTTTCTTTTCCGCTAATGTCCCCCTGAAGAACAAATCAAAGTAAAGGTAGAGAGTATCCCTTCTATAAAGGAGAGTAATAATCCTACTGAACTTCTCCAATTGAAGAGCTATTAACCGTAGGAACAAGATTAACACTTGAAGGAGTGCCACCACTATGGTTTTTGATTTGTCACATATTTAAAATCAGTGTTTGTTTGCTCTCTCTGTGGCTTGTCAATGCATGTTAACTCTGCCAACTGAGAGTCCCCACCTCTAACTGCCTATTTCTTTGAGGCACCCCAGGGTACCCCAAAGTGAACGTAATCTCTACCTACTAGCCTATAGTCTGTCAAACCCTCTCAAATACATAATTCATATTTAGGAATATCATGCAGCAGTTTTCACACAGATGTGGTAATAAAGGGGCAGAAATATCATTTCAACCAGGAAATTCACAATAAGATAGATGGTAGCATCCCATAAACAACTCTCAATGCATTACCTCACGCTCAGTGATCAGCTAGGATTGCTTCTTACTCCCCTGATAGCCATCATTTTTTGTTATAGTCTTCTGATTAAACCTCCTCCAAAGACCCTAACAGATGGGATTATTCAGTAATTATTCTAAGTTTTGCATTTTTACAGTGGCCACCATCCATAAAAATAGAGGTTTCTGGAATTTTGACCCTTTGTAAATGAGTTTTTATGATAACTCATTTGCTAAAATACAGCATAGAATATGAAAATATCACATACAGTGGCTACAAAAATGACATGGAGGAATTAACATCACAGACTGTCTCAGAGGAGTGAAATTTTCTGGCCTTTCATCAACATTTTTCTTTTTGACATTATAGAGCTGCTTCATATTTAAGACTCTTCATTTAAGTCAGCCAAGCTAAGATTAATTTGAATTATTTGAATTTGAGATCCTATTGGTATGGAGTACAGGTGCAGTTCAGTGGGTACTTACTTTTCACTAGAGAGTGTTTATCAGAAATGATGGGATAAGTATGCTGGTGATTAGAGACATTCGGGGGATGTAGAAACTGAACTTCTGGAATTGGATTTGCAAGTAACTGCTCTGTTCTCAGCGATTGATCAGCCTTAGGCAGTATTATAGTCTTTCATTAACGTCACCATTTAGTTTCATGGGTTCGGCCCACACTCTGTTTCCACAAAAAGAAGGTCACTCAATTTCTTCCCCCGTATTTCTTTTATTTCCCCTGAGTTTTGGGTTTGGAAATCTAAGTGTACCTTAATGAACCGGAACCTCTTCTGTCCCAGGGATGAGACTCTGGGAAAGTCCTGCATCACCAGCATGTTTATAAGGTTTGGTCTAATCTGGCTCCAGAGAAATACAAGGGAAGCCATAACAAGCTAGCTTCTGCATGTGGACAGACATTTTTACCGCATTCTATTTCCACTAACATATTCAATAAGTTAAATGCACTAACAGAAGGTTTTTGTGTTACATTTCTGTTGTTTAGTACTGTGTTCTGTGTAGAGTACCCTCCGGAACAAATATATTTGTAAATATATACTGCTGAAATAATAAGATGTTTCAAATCAGTAGTTATCTTTCATTGTGGAAGAATCCATGTGTCCCTTAATTCCCTTTAAACCAATGAATTGTCATGCTTCTTGGGCTTTTGAAAGGTCTTAAGAAATTTATTGTCCCAGCTTCCTTCTGGTGTTGAGAAGCTTAAATAGCCAGATAGCCCATGGACCACACACATTTTTCTTCCTCCTTCCACTCCCTCCAGTGTTTTTGTTGAAGAATATATATGTACTTGACTGTATTTTCTGGCTCCAAAGTTCTGAATGCTCTACCGGAAACACAATTCCCTCTGACACTGAGTTTCAGAATGGCATTCAGGAGGCTGCTGGCTGCCCATCTTCTTTTTACATGGGCATCGATCTCATCCTGTATGTTTCGTGGGAATAATATGCAGTCCCCTGTTTTATGACACATGTCATCATCTTTTGAGCGATCGTCCCTTTTAGTATTGCTGGTATTATATATATTTATTCACCACAGATTGCTTGAATTGAATGAAAAGCCAGAACAAGGATTATAGAAGAAAGGCAGGAGATTTCTTTTCCTGGTTTTCTTCGCATTTGTTCTACCTCCTTCTAACAGCTGGTCTGTGTCCCAGTACATTGCTAATGAGTGTTAGCTGCCTCGGTAGTGACCCATTTCTCAGATAGTCAATGGGTTATTACCAATGAGGCCAATATCTAAACTCACTAGGGGAAAGAAGTTTGACCTCTGTTTACTCAAGGTAAATAAAAAATCATATCTAGAGCATATGTGTAAAACTATTCAAAAAAGAAGGAAAGAACAAGATATGAGTAAATACTTTGTCCCTGAGGTCGTTTCTTATTGCCTTTTAATAGGAATGTGCAGATGGTATGTTATGCACCATTATGAATGCAATATGTCTGTGCTCAAGTAAAACTTTTTCTTTGCAACTGTTTGATTTTGAGATTACCAGTGATGGCAAACAATTGAAACGCAATCTTCTATTCCTACAAAAAGAAGTAGGCTAGTTCTCCCCAAATCCTATCTTAGATAGTGTTCCTAAACTTGAGTACATAATTTTAATAGGTTAACTTCAAACATTGTTCTCAGAGTAATGGGGTGGAATCAGATTTCTGGAATCCAGATGGGATTTGAACTGTAAATTATGACGAAGGTTAATGGCTGCCAAGTCATATGAGATCCTTAAACTATTACCAAGCAATTGCTTCAAGGAATAAGGCCACTTGTCCTTAAATCCATGTCTTAAGAGAACCCACAGCAATATGTCAACTACAAATGACATCTCAATCATAGTGGGAATTGTATTTCTATTCCCCAAAATACAGTCAAACAAGAACTATCCCATCAGATATCCCATAAGATTATTGTGTTTTTTTCCATACCAAGAATTGAAAAATTTTTTAAAGCTCAGTTTTGGGGAAATCAGAGGTTACTTTCCCTTCTTCTGTGGAAGAGCTCACATTTTGTTGAATTTCAATCAGAATATTAATTACAAAAGCGTTTTGAATGTGATGTATGTGCCAGACACCTTACTCTGTGCCACGAGGACTACATGGGTGAGTGTACTTTTAAGTGAAGGTAGGTCCCCTCTATTTGGAAAACCTATCCTTCATTCCTAAAAATGCAGCTTTGGGGAGGACATACCTGCCGCTGAGAAAAAGGAGACAGAGAGAGGAAGAAGACATTGCAGGCCAGTTAAATTAGTAGAATCAATGCTGGACTCAAATCCGGGTTGCCCACACATTTTACATAAGGAAATCTAAATTTTGTTCTTAGTTTTATTGAGGTATAATTGACAAAATAGTAAAATATAAAGTGTACTTCATGGTGATTTCATATGTGTGTACATTGTGAAAGAATCCACCTCATCTAGTTAGCATATCCATCACCTCACATATTTACCTTTTTCTGCTTTTGGTAAGATCAGTTAAGTTCTACTCTCAGCAAATTTGCATTATACAACACAGTGGTGTCAACTATAATCACCATGTTTTACTTAAGATTCTCAGATCTTACTCATCTTATAGCTAAAAGTTTGTACCTGTTTACCAACCTCTCCCTATTTCTCCCACCCTCCAGCCCTTGGCAATGACTGTTCTGATCTCTGTTTCTATAAGCCGGATTTTTTTTTTGTTTTTTTTTTTTAGATTCTGCATGTAAGTGCAGGATTTTCTTTTCTCATGGCTGAATACTATTTCATTCTGTTTCACATTTTTTTTATCCATTAGTCATTGGTGGACACTTAAGTTCTTTCCATATATTGGCTATTGTGAATAAAGCAGGAATGTAAATATAAATTTATAAGTGTTTCCTAATTGTCATATTTGGCTAATTAAATTGATTACCTTTTTTGAAACCTGAATATGATTCCAGGAGATTATCTCCTTGAAGCTAGGAGAACTATTACTATTCTTATTTTTAAGAAGCCTGATAACTCTGAAGTGATCCCTTGCCTCTATTCAGCATTATTCAAGTCTCTTCAACTATTTGGCTCAACTTAGGTCCCAACAAGATACAGATGAGCACAAGAATGAGAATAAAATACTGACAAGTACATTAATACCTTGGTTTGTGAACATAATTCATTCTGGAAACAAACTACTCGTATTGCAAGACATCACTCGTTTACCAAGTTAAAATGTATTAGAAATGTTTGCTCGTCTTGTGGAATACTCGCAAACCAAATTACTCACAATCCAAGGTTTTACTATAATTCAGTACTTTTCAAATGTTCAGAGTTTTAAAAGAGTTTAAAAAACACTTAAAGAATACTACAGACCTTATTTATATGCCATACATACATTCTGGCATCATTGGATATCCCTAATCTTAGCATCAGAAAACAGGCACCAGTAAGCATGTATTCTACACACCCCCTTCCCAACAAATTATATGGGAGTAAAGAATTACAATACTTAGAAATGTAATAGAACTCAAAAGTACATGAAATAAGCTACATAAATTACAAAACGTAACTTGTGGTTTTGTTAATAGTATGATGCTGGCGTGGAAATGGGAAAGGCCAAGTCAGCATCCTTTTGGGATGGCTTGCTTTTGACACCCAGAAGGAATGATTACACAACAGTGATTCACGCTGAAACCCATAGAGCCATTCTTCTGTAGCATGGTGGGAAAATGGGGTTTAGGAACCAAACATATCTGGTTCTGATTCTGCCTCGACCTGTGTGACTTTGGACAGGTCAGCAAAACTTTCTGGTTCTGTTTTCTCATATACAAAATAATGATGCTGAAATCAGCCCTACAAGATGTAAGTTTTGATGATATTTTGTATATATCTGGCATATGGTGGACACTAAACACTGATTTTCCTTCTCCTAATTTCTGTATTTGTATATGTGGTTCTGTCTCACTATAAAGTATTAACACATTTAAATAATACTAAAGAAAGGTTGGATTGCTAATAACATCACATAGCTTGTATCTATCCTTAAAATTACTTTAAATGGCTTTTCAAACTAGTTATCTATGCTCAAATCTGGACACTAAGAAAACACACTACTGAGTGTTTTGTTTTAAGCTTCCTTATATACTATCTTTAGACACTTGAGGATATTAAAATTTGGAAATTAAGTAAAGTATCATTTACTAGTTTCATAAAGGCCAGGAAATCTGTCAGCTCTGATTTTTCCTGGTAAGTCAATTCATTTGTTTAGTTTATCCTCTCCCGCATGTAAAATGAAGATGGTGGCATTTATTTTTGGCAATGTGATTTTTTTCAATTGCTAAGACCTTAAAAAAGCATTAAGCATTTGCAAGATATTTATTTTTAATAGCACAAAGGCTGTATTTATAATTCACCAGTTCTGAAGTCTTCATGCTTTCTTTCACTGATTCATATACTCGTGGAATAATGACAAGAAACTGGATTTTTTAAGTGTCCAGTTTTTCTTTATTCACTGGTCTTTAGAAGAGCTTTTTCCTCCCTTAAATAAAACAATCTTCTCAAAGATATATTTCATAAATCTTTGAGTATTTCTCTGAGGAACATTCTTGTAAGGGACACATTTTAGACTCCATTGTCCTATTGTCTTTTGTGGCTTTCTGCCAAGGGACCTGGCTGATTTCATTTAGATTGCCTATCTACTGGTTGCAGTAGCTCCAAGCACAAAAAGGACTAGGTCCTTTTTATTTTTTTTATTTTTTCTGAAGGCTTCATGGGAGTACTAGCAAGTCCAAAAAAAAAGCAGAAGAGCAGAAGAAGTAAGGATAATCAAATATAAAGGATTTAAACTTTGAAGAGGTTAAATTCCTTTGTAAGAGCAGGGAAAGAACAAAAGTCATAAGAGCATGTTTGGGTTGTGCCTCCATTATGTGTGTGAAATGAAACAAAAGACATTTATAAACATCTAAAAGCTACTTTCGGTTTAGTTACAACTAAGTACTTGTAAATTTGTTAAAGAATCCATATGCTTCTAGGAAAAAAGCCTCTGTACAGAGAGAGAAGATATACATTCTATTCCTAGCTTGTTTCTCCATTTTTCTTTCCCTTTATTCTTATTTCTTTCTAGTTCGTTTTACAGGAATTATTTTTTTTTCTCATTACTCTACAGTCTATATTTTATTTTGGTCAGGGGACCCAAAAATAACCTGTTCATGTATCTAAAATATAATTTTGAGAAACATAAAACAAAAATCAAGTTGGAAAAGGCAGGTTCTAAATAAATTGATATAGAATGGATCCTTTTTCAGTATAATGCTATAAAGATTTGTTCTCTTTTTCTTTAATCCAGGCAGGTTTGCTTCTTACTTTTTCTTCTGTTCTGCATAAAATACTATTGTGAGCTATTAAACAATACCTCACAAAAGTACATACATAAAGCTCTTTGATCTGGGCAAGACGAGCCCTGGAAATGGAAACAGTAGGCTTTTTCTCCATTAGCTGATTTGAGCTGTCAGAAGGATAATTATGTGTTGTTTCCATTGGAATTGAACAAGGACCAACACATTATTAATTTTTTTCCATTTTGAATCTAAAATTGTCATGAATAGTAATCACCGTATTGCTGCATCAACTGAAAATCAAACTGCTATTTGGTAGAGCGTTTGAATCCAATGGTGTGAATGGGGGTGGGGAGTTATAGTTCTACTTTAAATTGTGGGCCCCAAAAGAGGACCTTTTAACAATGAAAATCTCCAACAAATTCAATGCTACCAAGTTTTTTCCTTCTTAGTAGCCTGTATTCTTTGGCATTCAGCCACAAGAAATTAAGACCCAGTTTCCCTGGCAACAATAATGTTGCACAAGTCTTCACAAGAGCTCTCTCATTCAGATTGTTAGCTATACAAATAAAGTTCCACAAAGAGATTGCCTCGGAATAAAAGAATAAAAGAAAGACTATCCCATCTATTGTGACAGGCATTAAGGTATTATCCACAGTACCTCCAATTGGACAATGTGTTTTTATGATGAACTGAATTACCTTACATTGGTTTTCCACAGCTTTTTGTGCTTGGGATAGCTGCCTAGGCTTTTATAGTCTATTTAGTTCCCTCCTCAGTTCCATTAGCATCAAGCCTATTTCTTTCCATTTTGTTTTAGGAGAAATTTACTTAAGTTGCCATATTACCTTTTAAGGAACCACTCCCCAATGAAATTTAAGTATAGATCAAAACTTTCACAATTAAGCTACATTTTTTATTTTGTTTCACCCTCCCCCTATCTCCTTCATAATATGTATATGGGAAGAGAGGAAATACAGTGTGTTAATCTGTGGTTGACTTGTGAAATAAATGGATTGATAAATACATTTAAGACCTTTAATTAATCAAATCCTCTATAATGTTTGCTGAAAATAGTGAGCCAGAATATACAAATCTGCAAGCCTCTAAAATTAATAAATCTGGAGAAGGAGTAACTCACATCCTCTCAGAAAGAAGAATTAGATATCAGGCACAAGCTATTATAAAATGAATGAAAATTACTATTAATTGTTTACTCTGTGCCAGCCACACAGCTAAATATTTAGATACCTTATTTAATCATCACCACATTCCTATAAATCATATATGTTATTATCATGCCCATTTTTAAAATAAAGTAATATTTAGATTATAATACCTGCCCAATATAACACATACATTTAATAGTAAAGCTATGATTCAATTTCAATCACATTCTAGAGTCTATACTCCTTAATTACTTCACTAATTTAGTAAAGATGTGATATTTTTTTGTTTGTTTTTTGTTTGCTTGTTTTTTGTTTTTGTTTTTAGTGAACCTATCCAAATTTTTCCTAGTTTCCCTTTTAAGAATGAGACCAGCTAGTGATTGTAGTTTGTGGTTGCAAAGAATTTAATATGAACCAATTTGCATATAGTTTGAGCCCCTAACCCTAGCCTATTCAGCATGAGTCTCTAATTGGAATTCCAAGACATGTCCGATGGATTGATTGATAATGAACTGGGAACTGGGACTTTATCCTGTAGATTTTTAAAATTACTCTTTTGCATTCATTCTGTAGGAATTCAACTCATTCAGTCTGAGAAATTCAAATTTGTTCAATCAATAAATTTATTTCTACATTCTTAATGTGTACAAAGCCTAGGTTTATGAGGATGCCAAACTGGCTCAAACATTGTGCTGGTATCCAAAGGGTTGTTTTAGAGCTTCTGAGTGATATGGAATACCTGAATGAGCTTATGTTCTGGCTATTGGACCCCAGTTTTCTCATCTATAAAATGAGGTTTTCTGTCCTCTTTAACAGCCTCTGATTTTAGCTTTCTAAGATTCAGTTTTCTAGGGCTGGGAGCCCTGACAAAGTCATCAGGTTTGGTGGTTGCTGTCCTAGGTGCTGAAATCATTTGACCCATCTGTGTGTGGTTCCTTTTCAGGACTTAGATTTTGCCAGAATTTACCCAAACTATGTTCTTCCACTATTATTGACTCAGAGAAGAAATGAGCCCTTTTTTAAAAGTCCCGTTTTAAAAAATTTATTGCCGGGGCCGGCCGAGTGGCGCGATGGTTAAGAACTCGCTTGGGATGCCAGAGGGCCCCGGTTCGGATCCCACATATGAGGGCCAGTGACACTGCCCTCTACAGCTAAGATGCTGAACAACAGCTCAACCTGGAGCTGGGCTGCTGAGAGTCGCTGGCGACGGCGTAGGCTGCAGTCCCTGTGGCAGTGGGTTGCCATGGGCTACCGTGTGTAGCCAGCAGCCAGCGTGAGCGGCCAGCAGCCGCAGTGAGCGGCCGTCCAGAAGCCGGCGACTGATCTGCCTCGCCAGGGAAGAGCGCAATGATGGTGCCAACTTGGGCCAGTGAAGCAGCGTCCTCCACAACTAGATTGAAGAACAAAATGACAGCAACTTGTCTGTTCCCCTTCCCCTAATTCCCCAGTACTGTTCCCATCCCCCCAATTACCCAATAAAAAAAATAAAAATAAAAAAAATAAAAAAAAATTTATTGCCAAAGGTAAAATGTTATAACCAAGATTTTCTTGAATTCAGGCTGGTAAGAATTCAAGGACCAAAGGCAAAGTATTTTGAAATTAATTTCAAAGCACTAACCATAAATATGTAACATCGAGTTCTGTATAAGATGTCATATCCTTCATAGTTGTTTGCCTTGGGTCACTAAGTAAAGGAGAGTTCTTTTGCCGTTAAGATCCCAGGTTTATGTCAAGGATCATTTCTATTTTGGAATATATTTAATATACATTTGTATTTTATCCTCTACTAGTCATATACTCTATATATTAGTTAAGAACCTAGTATGATATATTTTAGTAAATCTTCTGAAAATTACCACAATGAACACTTATTAAGCACACACTTAATTTTTATAATAACATTGAATGTATATAAACCTGTGTATGTGGACAGCAATTGGAAGTTACCCCTATGTTGTTGTTCTGTGAGGATTACATACCAGTCATTAATCCTTCCAGTAATTATAATGAACATCTCATTCTCATCATGTTTACTGTCAACCTCTTTGACTCCTTATATCCGTTTTCCTTCTGCTTGCAACCCTAAAATTTGATAGCTTGTCAAATATGTCATTGCACTGTTAGAAGCACTGCCTTATCTTCATTTAAGTAACATTATTCTTATAATTTAATTTTGATGGAAAAATAATGGGGTTCTGACAATCGAGAGATAACTCAAGACTTTGTATGATATGTATAATACGCCATCAAGTAGGTTCAAATCAGCCTAAATAAAACCTATTCACTTAGAGAAGTAAGACATGCACTATTTTTCTGTCAGTCCTCCACACTCAATCCATGCTCCTGCATACTCTGATTCTTTTATGCTTCATGCCTTTATTCTTACAGCTCCCAATTGTGTTATTGTTATATTCTTCAGCCTGGTCTTACTAATCAACATTTAATTATCCTCTAAGATGTGGCTCAAATGTCACCTTCATATATTATCATGAATTTGGCAGAAATTATTTATCTCTCTGCATGTGCCCCTAAAAAATCCCTGTATATCTCCATTGCAGCATTATTTCCTATTTTTTAATAATGGAGGGTACCTACACTGAGCAATTAATATGGAAGCCCTTTACGTGTTCTCATTAAATTATGTTGATTGCACTGCAATTACTTTTTGTCCCAATCTTCCCCATTTTTAGTAGACTTTAAGCTCCTTGAAGAAAGGGGCAGTGAATATTTGTTGAATGAAAAGAATAATTACTCTGAACAAATCATTCTGATTATTTCCTTTTGAAAATACGAGTATAAGTTAATGAGACAGCTGGACAAAGTTAAAAGTTCCCTAGAGCCATTTTTCTCCATGCAGTTCCAGTAGGTTCACATAAAGAGAAATCAGCTTCTTCTCCTCCTCCTTCTTCTTCATTTTTGTTGTTGTTTTTTTGTTTGTTTGTTTTTTAGCTGAGTCATCCTGCCACCTGTTGGCAGCTCAGCTCAGGCCGGGAATTGAACTGGTGATCCTGTTGCTCAGAGCTCACATTCTTGAGTGAGCTCTTAACCAACTGAGCCACTTGGCCGGCCCTGTTTTTTGTTTTTTTGTTTTTGTAAAGTTTATTGGGGAATTGGGATGGGAACAGTGCTGGGGAATTGGGGGAAGAGGAACAGACAAGTTGCTGTCGTTTTGTTCTTCAGTCTAGTTGTGGAGGACGTTGCTTCACTGGCCCAAGTTGGCACCATCATTGCGGTCTTCCCGGGCGAGGCAGATCAGTCGCCGGCTTCTGGACGGCAGCTCACTGCGGCTGCTGGCCGCTCACGCTGGCTGCTGGCCGCTCACGCTGGCTGCTGGCCGCTCACGCTGGCTGCTGGCTACATACAGTAGCCCATGGCAACCCACTGCACGGGCTGCAGCCTACACTGTCGCCAGGGACTCAAGGCAGCCCAGCTCCAGGTTGATTGTTAAGCATCTTAGCTGTAGAGGGCAGTGTCACTGGCCCTCATATGTGGGATCCGAACCGGGGCCCTCTGGCATCCCAAGCCAGTTCTTAACCATCGCGCCACTCGGCCGGGGCCGGCCCTGTTTTTTGTTTTGTTATAGCATGGAGTGGAAGACAAAGCACAGGCTTAAGTATCAGATAGACTTGAAATAGCTTTGAGGCTAATCCCCATGTGTGAGCTGCAGCAGTTTGTTATATAGTCTCCTTGTCTACAAAACATGGGTGATATATTCATCTCTCAAGGCTGATGTATTCAATGGGAATATCCAACAAAGTGTGCAGAATGGTGCTTGATACTCAGAAAGTATTCAAGGACTATTAGTTTTCATCCTCTGAAACCCTTATTGCCAGGAACTAATAGGCTCGGGCTGCATTCTGTACTCTTCATTGCTTTTTTTATTATTATTCTTTTTAATCCCTATCAAACCTATAGAAACCTAATAGGAAAAGTAACCTGGGCAGCACCGAGAGGCTGCTGGCTCAGAAAGTTATACTCCTGAATGAGAGTCCAAAGAGAGAGTCTTCCCTCTCTTCTTGCTGGGTTTGATGTTACTCTCAGGCCTTTCTAGGTGAGATTAAGGTGCCAAGGAGTGCCTATAAAAGATCAATGGCCAGTGTGAGCAGAAAGGAATTTTCCACTGTATTCTCCTTACATGGAAGTGTACCAGAGCATTAAATTATTGCATCACGTTTGGCACGCTGTTAATAGTTCTAGCACATTGGCAGCCTGAAGACTCTTCAAAGGTAATTTTATCCGAGAATAGAGAGTTGGCTTACACCCCTTTCTTCCAGCCTTTTCATAAGAGAAACAACCTAATTACAACTTTAAAGGGACTTCAGAGTCTGCGTGCCCTTTCAAAGATGCCATTTGATATTGAGTTGCTAGGTATTGTAGCTGTGAGAGAGCTTTCAAAATCGAGTGCAAAGGGAATGCTCATTCAGGGAAAAGCTCTAAAGCCCATATGCACACCCATTTGAACAAGGTCCTGGCAGTGCCACTGGCTTTTTTGCTCACATTTGTGTCTGAGCATCAATGAACTTGCTCAGCTGTTATTCTCATATCTGTGTTCCTTTTTGAACAACTCTTATAGACTATACTTTAGGCCCTTTAATTCCATGTCCTGAAAGATGAAATGGGTCTCAAATGACTGCCTTTTTCTTAGAAAGGATAAGTGTAGGAGAGGTTTTAGTGGCTCTGCATTTTAGTCTTTGATCACTCACCTATTTTCAAAAGTGGTCAAGCATATGGGATGTTTTAGATTAAAAAAAAATGCATACCCTGCCTCTAGAAAGGAAGCGTGAATAAGGTCAAGCAAACCAACCATCTCATGTTCTATTTGAAATTGCATTGTGAATTAGCATTGGTCCTACTAGCTTTGTTTTCTGTGGTTAAGAAAAGTTAGTCTTTCAAATTACTATTAAGAAACACTCTGTCCTGTAACTATCATGGGTAAAGGGCTAATTACTGGAAGAAAAGCAGTAGAAATTATTGAAACTATTAGATGAGATAGGGTGGCTCAGAAATATGCAAAGTGGAGAGCCATAGATTTTTATATGTAGGAGTAACTGCAGAGAGTTACTAACTCAACCCCATGATTTACAGGATTTTTTAAAAAATAAATTGAGATATAAAGTAAAGTAACTTTCCCAAAGTCATGATGTATTATAAAATATAAAATTTGAAATAAAAATACTGAAGAAAATTAAAATGATTTAAAATATTATTAAAAATATTGTACCTTTTATACACTAAGCACCATGATAAGTACTAGGGATCTAATACTGAACAAAATAAGTTTAATCCCTGCCCTCCTGGAAGTCTGACTATTGAGTTAAAAAGACCAGATTATCATACAAAGAAGTGTAAAGTCACAATTGTGATAAGTGCCTTATGTGAGAGGTGCATGGTGCTGTATAACAGAGGGTAGAGTTGGAAAACTGGGGGAAACATCGGGAAGAGTGAAGTGAGATCTAAGAACCACAAAGAAGTAGATTCACCCGTAGGAGGAAATAAAGAATGGAGGAGCTATGCATGGGATATTTGAGATAAAGAAACACCATGGAAACATTGTGAGGAGGCTCAGACTCTTCTGCTTGTGCAGTGAGTAGTTGCATAAGCATGAGAGACAGTACTAAGATAGGGAAGAGAAAACACAAGTGAATAAAATAACACTCATTTTGCTATGGATAAGAGACTTTTATTTGTGTTATTTCATCCTCCCAACAGTCCTGTGATATAGCTATTCTTCCCCCAATATACAGATAAGGGAACCAAGGTTTGTATATTTTAAATATCTTTTGAAGGCTTCACAGCTAGTGAACAGAATTGTTGGACTTTTAGATTTCAGAACACACTGGTCCTTCTGGGGGTGGCAGGGAGGGAGGGGAGAGAGAGATCGGGAATGAGCAAGTGCTCTGGAAGAAGCAAGACGTATGCCTAGAGCAATGGATTGGTCTTGTGGACATCACTCTACAGCCAAGTAGCCTCTATAGTAAATTTCTGCATCAGGAGTGAGATGAAGAAACGTTTTTTCCTGGTCAGATTTTGGTCATGGTATCTACTTTAGGGGTGGGGGCAGGAGATTAGGCAATTTAAAAATTTGAAATTTATAGTAAGGGCAATTGCCAGGTTGAATAGTTCCTGTCTTTGTGTCCAACTTGGGAAAAAAATTAATTTTCTAGATTCCTTTTAAAATTGTGTGAGCTTCCTCTTGTCTCCTTCTGCTTGAGTTTCCATAACCAAATCCCACAGGCTGAACTCTTAGAAAGAAAAAGTAGAATGGTAGTTCCCACGAACCTGGTGGGTGGGGGAAACGAGAGTTGTCAGTCAAAGGGTGTAAACTCCCGGTTACAAGATGAATAAGTTCTGGGGATCCAATGTACAGCATGGTAATTATAGTTAGTGATACTGTAAGATCTGCTCTCTTAACAACTTTCAAGTGTATGATAAATGTTCTCCCCACAGAAAAGGAAAAGATAACCATGTGATGTGTGGGAGGCATTTACTAACGCCATGCTGGTAATCCTATTGTAATATATAAGTGTATCAAATTAACATGTTGTATACTGTAAACATGCACTTGTTATTTGTCAATTATATCTCAGTAAAGCTTGAAAAAATACCATAGGCCGGGTGACTTAACAGAAATTTATTTTCTCACAGTTTGGAGGCTAGAAGTCCAAGATCAAGCTTCAAGCCTCATACTGCCTTTCCTCAGTTTGTGAACATGGAGAAGAGGAGGAGAGGCAGAGATCTTTCTTCTTCTTTTAAGGCTACCAATCCTATTAAATTAGGGCCCTCCCTTTATGACCTCATTTAACTTTAATTACCTTCTAAAGATCTATCTTCAAATACAGTCATACTAAGGGTTAGGGCTTCAACATATGGATTTGGGGGAGACACAATTTAACCCATAGTACCTCTTTTTATATGCTTTCTGCATTTAGTCATCCTATTGAACTTTCTGAATAGCAGTTTATTATTAATTTTTTGTCTCATTTTCATTATATTTATCTTCCAGGCTAGAACTTAAAGCTTCAATAGAGCACTATTTGTCTTGTTCATATGATACTCTCAGAGCCTAGCACAGTGCCAGACACAAACAGGACACAAGAGAACATTTGCTGAGTAAAGGAAACAGCTTATTCTATGAGAGCGCTCCTGGACAGCACTTCCTACTCATATGACTTCTCATCATACAAAAAAAACTACCCCCTGGTTTTTCAGAACAGGGAAAACAAAAGTGGAGTATTTTTGTCTTCAGCTGTTCATGTCTTACCTTCTCTCTAGATATCCATTACTGCATAGCCAGAGAATAAGTGTGCCCATCTGACTTCCTAACTAACTGCAGTCAGGTTGGAATGATGAGTGATTGTGTGTCCCTGTGCTTCAGAGGATGTGCATATGGCAGGTATATTAATGTCTAAATGGAGACATTTTTGGTTACACAGTGAACCCAGCAATTAAAATGACTTATGCGCACATCCATTGAGGGAGGTGGGGAGGGGAAGTTGTACATTTTATTTTTACCATACTATATTTTATTTTTTAATTATGAAGAATAAAAATAGATCAACATTTCTTTTATGAGAAATATTGATCAGATTGGCATTACCAAAGGAGGAAGAACATCAAGTTTAACAAGGATGCATCAAAGCTAAGTTATGGTAAATTCAGGAAGAAATGTACATGCCATTCTGGAACGAGAAGGAGAGAAAACAGAACTGCAAAATAATTGACATTATTTTTACCACAAGGAGAAGCTAAAGTGTTCCATTTTATGATACTGGCATTATAATTGGAAAAAAAAAATAGATAAATGTTTGTTAAAGGTGTATTGCCTTTAGTAGGTTCTACTTTGGGAGAAGGTCTGGGGGAGGAATTTGGATGAGGTTTGTGCCTCGAACCAAAAATGGGATTATAAGAGGGAGAATTTAAATTATTTATAAAGGAGTTCATTTTAATGCCTGTGCTAGAGGGTGGCTCTGACTGCAGACCCAACTGCCAGTCAGTTCAGCACCTCTGCTTCTTGGGATTGCTGGCTGCTGGCTGTGGGGGCATGACAGCAACTAGACCATGTATCTCTCATCATCCAGCAAGCTAATCTGGGCTTGTTTACAATAGTGGCTCAGGGTTGTAAGAGATTGAATAGATGCAGGTGAAGCTTCCTGGGGCCCAGGTTAATAATTTTCACAAACTCACATCTAACACATTCCATTGTCCAAACAAAGCCACACATCAACCCAATTCAAGAGAAAGAGATATTGGCTCCACCCTTGATAAGAGAACCTGCCAAGAATCATGATCATTTTTGTAATTTGCCATAGTACATATAAATAAAAATGCAGAGACATTTTTGCTTCCTTTTAAGCTTAATTATGTTTTTCAGCTATCTATAAAAGTTTAAGGAGTATTAGGTTATATCTTTATAGGTCAAATACTTTCAAACACCTTAAGTTAACAGAAATCCGTACCAAGAAATCTTCCTGAACTCATGGATAATATAAATTTGGAAAAATGCTAATGGCCTAGACATAAGCATATTTTAAATTGAACACAGTAGAATATGTTGTTAAGGCAAACTAAGGACTATCTTGAATTCCTTAGGGAGCCTTTCGAGTTAACATTCCAGCCTGGCTTCTCAAGCAGAGCTGCTCAGAATAATCACTCTGAAACATGCTGCTTCTCCAGTTCTCCAGTTTCTAAATCTTAGTTCTTTAGTAAATACCGAATTATCAGGCTTCCAAGGGAGGATGCCACTTAAATTTTCCTGTGCCCCATTTTTAAGTGGGCATAGTATCTACATGTTATTGTGAATAAGAGTGTGGAAAACATACTAGTGAACATTTCTTTTTCATGCCTATGAGCAATAAGGAGTGTTCAGAGCTGTATGCTGTTTTATAATTTGAGATGCCCAAATTATCACTGAGGCTGTGGATTTTAAGTGTCTGTCAGATCTATATTGAGCTTATTTATAAGTTGTTCAATTAAAAAAAACACAAAAAAACCTTTGTCTTCCCATTTGCAGTTTCTCACACAAATCCTTGCATTGAAACTAAATACATACAGCATATTTTTAAAAAATTACTGGTTGATTTGCCCTTGTCTCCTATTTGTAGCAACTTGCAAATGTTCTCTTGCTTAAGGCAAGTTTGAGTTTTATAAAATAAAGTTCCCTTAAATGAATTCATCTTTTACTTCACTCCTGGCAGCTAGGGATCCCCTTCTCTGGTTTGTGTTGTTCAATCAGAATTAATACTTGGATTTAAAATAGTGTTGTTATTTCCACCCAGCCTTCCACACTGCCAGGTTCCCACATGGCTGTTTTGATCTATCATTCAAGCATATATACTGTTTAAAATTAAAAGCTGTCTTTTCCCTTAGTCCCACCAGAAATATTTTATAGAAAAAAATACAACCTTTTCCAGGGCTTCTTCTAAGCTGATTTTAATTGACTGCTCCAGCCCAGGGACACACCAAAACAGTTGTGATTCCAGCATGGTCTCTGTGTCAGCCCTCTAACGTATTCATAACACTCAGTGGGAAGGATCAAGGTGAGCTGGAGACAAAGCTGATGGAAAATTGGAAGGCAGAGGCTTCTATTTGTCACACCAGTCTACAGTGGCATGTGCACCCGGGTTTATATTCCTGATGCATACTCCTAAATGTCAAAATAAATTATCCCACAGAAAACAAGTGAGTTATCAAAGTTGACTGTTCTTGACTTCCTGACTTTTCACAAACTCTTTCTCTTCCAAAACTAAATTTATTATTAGTTCAGTTCTGACGGCACTTGGCTTTTTGCAGTGTGGGCTGATAAGGTTCCATCACTGAGAGATTCAGCACATACAGGAGTAACCAGGCAAACTGCTATTAAAATAGTTTAATTCTCCCAGAGACAAATGTTCCCTTGTCAGTGGGCCTTCTTGCAACCACTACCCAGGAGAATTAATTGAAAAGCTTAAAACATGTAGAAGCAGTGGGGGAAATCTCCAGGAATTTAGGAGTGATGAAAAAGCTTAATCTTTGTCAATGAAAAGTTGTTCTAATTTACTCTTCATACTGTGAGGTATTAGGTTGTGCAGCATTTACCATAGCAAGCAATTAGAAAGAGGCCTTTTCCTCCCCTTAGCAGTAGCCTTGAAGAGACCTAGTTAAAATCATATTTATAGTTTATTTTGAAGGCTGTTTTCTTTAACTTTGTAGATTAACATTTGGTTTCTCTGTTAGTGGAAATACATAGCATTTAGCAAATTCGGGATTGGTTAGTCAAAAGCTGAAAACCATGGTTCTGCACTCAAGATTTACATCTAGGATAAATAGCACAGTGAAGGTCTAACAAAACAGAGAATTAGTCCGGGGCGGGAAGTGGGGAATAGTATGGGTGTTGGATTAGAGAGGATGCTAGTATGCATTAAAAACCAGCATTGTTCCACTGCCTTCTGTTCTTGTCTCATGGCCTTAGTTTTACAATGTCTCAAATAGCTTCTTTTTATCTTTTCTTAAAAAAAATAGCAATAATTGAACATATTATACTGCTCCAAAAGACTTTTTAAATCATATAATTGTATAAGGTATTCATGGGAGACAGTTACTCTCTCAGCTTCCTCCTACCTCCAGCCCCAATTACATTCTTCATTCATTCATTCATTCATTGACTGACAATGGCTTTCTAAAGATGCTGTCAAAAATGCAATTTTCATGTGTGGGTAGAGAAGCAAACGTAGAGTGAGCAAAATCATAAACAAAGCTCAATATCAGTAGAGCCCTCAATTCTAGACATTAGATAATGGAGGAGTTTATGGGATGGAAGTTGAATCAACTCAATGAAGACAAAACAGGTGAAAGTGGAGGATGAGAGGTTAATGTTCCCTAAGACGAAGAAACTAACTGCAATCTCAGTGTCCACAGGAGTCCTTTTGCTTAGGTTCTGTATTGGTGAGATACTAATGGCTGCAAACAAGCCTGGGTCAGCGGTGTTGGCTGACGAGGCTTGTCCACCTCTGAACACTGAATATTGTGTTAATTTTCTTTTTGTGACTGACTACATTTTGTATCTTTATAAAAGAGTGAGCTTTGAATTTCTCATTCAGCATGTGTTCATTTCTCTATAATCCATACACCATTGTTCAAATATTTGTTAGCATCTACTACATTATACGCTGGTTTATCTAGTGACTGTTCTATCTGCCTACCTCCCCTGCCCCCACTGAACTAGGAATTAACTGTTTGAAATCAAGAAGCATTGCATCAACTTTGCATATCTAATGTCTAACACACATCAAGGGCCCATAGTAAGAGTCTCTTGTTCTCTAGACTGGGTCGTCCAGCTGGTATTACAGTGACGGAGGCTCTCATAGGCATTCTTTACTGATTTCATTCATTTCCTCATTTGTCAAAAAATTTCTGAGCTCCTAATAGTTTTAGATACAATGCTAAATGTAAAGTATGTAAGATAGTCCTTGTCCCTTAAAGCTCAGAATCCAATGAAAAAAAACCATTGGAGACAAGTTATTCCACAAGTAATATTTGAATGTGAATTAAACGCTAAAAGGAGAAACAGAGCTATGAGAACAGGGAATATAGTAGATTCTGGGGGCAAGAACATGTTCTTTGTGGAAGTGATAGTTAGGGGCATGCTTGAAGAATGTGCAACAGTTGGCCTAGTGAGGAAAGACTGAAAGAACATTCCAGATAAAGAGAAAGCATGAGGGAGGGGCCTAAGTTAATCAAGAGGACAAGAGGGGCTAACCCATGGTACTCTGAACATCTCCATAGGGAGCTGGGAATTCCTGACATTTTCAATCCATATGTGCCTTTGCCCAGTGACCAATGACCCCACATAAAAATACCAAAATGACACAGAACATACCTAGCATACAAAGAAAAGCAAGATCCATGCTCTGAGGATATAACTACGTTATGTCAGGAAAAGCTAAGTGCTCAGAACTATTTATTCGACACAAAAGCACTGTATGAGGCAAAATCGAGCTGAATGCAAGACAGGCCCATGGGGCAGATTCAAGAAATAGTGACAAAGAAATACGAACATTAGGAATTTTTTTTAATTTGTTTTTAGAACAGATGAAGAGAAGCCTTGGCCAAGTCCAGTCTGTAGACATTTCTTAAATCAGATGTCCAGTGTACCTCCCCCCTTTCCTGTCAGGCCCCCCATTTTAAGCCTACCTTACTATTATTCGCCATCAGCTTTCCACAGGAAAACAACCTCGGTGCTGAGGTTGATAACTGAGTAAATTGCATTGTCCTTGTAACTAATGATAACTGAGTTGTGAAGCTAGCAGAACATTCCAGTTGTGGGCCCTACTGGAGGGTATATATAGTCTTAAGTTAATGTATGTATTTTTCCTTAATGGCTTTTGTAGGTCACACTAATGTTACTCTGTCTTCCAGGAGAAATAAGACATTTAATTTCTTTCAAAAATTTGAATGGAATATTTCCAGAATTCAGACGTAATGTAAATGTTAAAGTTTTAATTATAGAATTCTAATTAGATTGTTATTAAAATTTTTAAATATCATCTTATCAGTTTAGATATATCTGATTGTCTCTAATTACTTCTGAAATGCATTTTAGGCAGTTAGTGTCCACCTATGTTCTATCTCCTATTTCGACTAAAAAGCCACCTAGCATGTGTTGTTCTTTCAAGTAACCTTAATTTTAACTGAAGGGACTTCTGTTATTACTCTATTATAAGAACTTCACAATTCACTTTGAGTGCCTGCTAGAATGGGAGAAGAGTCCTCCCTTTCAGTATGGTTTTATCTCAAGTGTTATTAATGAAAGGCATGAAAATTGAGAACTAGTTTAATGTGTAGCTTATTAAGTGTGTTAAGATACTCGGTGGAACAAATATCACCTTTAGCACACATAGGATCCTTTCACATAGGTTACCAAATGCATGGAGTCCTTATAATAATATCAGAAGAACAGATTTTCCTGGTCTATAACATATAAATCAAATGTAACCTCATTCTCTCTCTCTCTCTCTCTCTCTCTCTCTCTCTCTCTCTCTCTCTCCCCCTCCCTCTTTCCCCTTCTCTCCCTCTCTCCATTCAAAATAAGGCTTGATAGATTTTTACCGAATTTAGAGGAGATGTTCAAGCTGTCTTTCGTATAAACATAAGCCATGGCGTATGTACATTGAATTCACTTGGGGCAATTCTGGGTTGCGGAAGTAGGGGAGGGACCTTACAGAGACCTGGACAAACTACTTCCTGTTACTTCCTGCAGCTTGCTAAAATATGAGTGACGGTTTTCGAGTGGCTCAGTTGGTTAAGAGCTCGCTCAAGGGTTTGAGCTCTGAGCAACAGCAGTTCGAGTCCAGCCTGAGCTGAGCAGCCGCTGAGCTGCCAACAGGTAGCAGGATGGCTCAGCTAAAAAAAAAATAATAATAATAATAAAAAAAATAAATAAAATAAAATATGAGTGACGGCAGGGATGCATTCATTCTTGTTAGACTGTAGCTACTATTCTCCCAGCATCTTATTTAGGTAGTCTTTTTAATTGTTACTCTTCTGCCAGTGGCAGTTAATTTATATAATTTATATATTCCATAGCTATTTTCTTCCCTGAATAGGTCACATCCATTATACCAAATTTTGTAAAAATAATTCTAGTTCTTTGGAGATATTTCACACTAATTATAAATAACATTTGACCTTTTCAAAGAGCTCCTTGTTCAGATCACACTTACTGAATATCTACTGTGTACCAGCTCCTCTGCTGGGTACCAGATCCAATATATGGCAGAGGGTTCGGAAGTTTCAATAAATGTTGCAAGCGATGTCCTAGAGCTACCTTCCTCAGGCTTGTTCCTTTATTACAAGCTCCTAAAAAGTGGCTCTGGTCAGATGTCCAAAGTTATGCATGGTTGTAGTTGGCTGAATAAAAAGTGCTCAGCTTCCAGGGAAGGCACTCACATCTCCTGATTATCCCCACATGTGGTGAGCAGCCCTTGCTTTCTCATATCTCAGTCAGCCAACACTAATGTTCCCAGGAGAGAGTATAAAAATGACACTAATGGTAAGGGATTATTTAGGCGATCAGCACGCTGCATTTTCAGACTAGAAGCTGGCACTTTTAAAATGCCATTTTCCAGGAACAAAAGGGTTTCTCGAGTGTTGAAAAGTTCCATAATGTTAGTGACATTAATATTTAATTAGAAAAATATTAAAAGTTTTGACCAAGGTGACAGTTAAAGGAAACTGATATTTAATGAGCACTTACAATGTGCTAAATGTTACAGTAAATACAGTGTGAATGATTCCTTTTAAGTCTCATGGTGACCCTAAGATGTTGGTATGCTGAAAGCGAGCAACCTCAGTGTCATAGCCTGCCTCACCCCCATGCCCATCTTTGTCATTATCAGAACAAAGAAACCTTTGCTTCTTGTGGGAGATTGCCGCTAATGCACCTGGTAATGACCAGGGATTTTTTCCCACAGAGGTGTCGCAGCACTGTGACAAGGAAATGAGTCCTTTCATTCGGGAAGAAAATGTGCTGTCTAAATTGCCTCTTACATTTTTCTCTCGTAGGCAGCAGAGTCTCAGAACAGTCTCAGCATTCAGGGAAAGGCGGAGCCCCAGCCCCAGTGCACACTGCGGCTAGGCTAACGAGCGAGAGATAAAGAGCATGTGCTTGGAGGTCTGGCTCCCTGGGTTTAAATTGTACCCGGACAACTTGCTTACTCTGCGACCCAGGGCAAGTTATTTCGCCTCTCTTGGCATCACTTATCCCTGTCATATAATGGAAATGGTGATAGCACCTAACTCATGAGGTTGGATAAGAATTAAAGGCCTGTAAGGTGCTTAGTCTAATGCCTGCTACATAATAAGGGCTCAATAAACTATTTTGATGACCCATGAAATATTCACTATCATTAAAGGATGTGACATCCTTATTACTGTCCACACAAATAAAGAAAAAAACTGCCCGGTCTTAAATAGGGAAAACTGCCATTTTTTCAGGTTAGATCTTGATCCCATTCTAAGGGCTCGGCTTCTGAGTCCCCAATATGTTGCATGCTATAATATATGTTTGTCAATACTCCAGAGGGCTTAGAATTGGTCTATGCCAGGACTTCACCCTTGGACCCCAAGGTCGGGGGTATACAGTGGGGAGAGGAAGTCAGAACCAGATAGAATACTGCTTCCTATGTTGTTTGTAAAGGAAAACACTTGGTTTTAAAATCTGGCTTTTATCAGGGTAGCTTGATGATGAAGGCCAGAATCTAAAAGACATAGGTGTTCCAGGCAGGGTCCAAACAAGCCTACTACAGGCACATCCAGGCTGCCGCCTAGGACATACCTGAACTTCAAGTGACATCATTATCGCCATTTATTAATCCTTAGATGTACTAAGCCATTATCATCATTTTATATATGTGTACATTTTATATCTACACACACCTATGTGTGTATGTATATGTATGTGTATATGCATATGTACATATAAAATATGAAAACTGTTTACAGACA
This sequence comes from Hipposideros armiger, assembly GCF_001890085.2. Taxonomy (NCBI): domain Eukaryota; kingdom Metazoa; phylum Chordata; class Mammalia; order Chiroptera; family Hipposideridae; genus Hipposideros; species Hipposideros armiger. Next base: position 16,865 of record NW_017732799.1, on the reverse strand, counting down.
ATTTACTCATCTCATAGTCTTTTATTCAGTGATTCATGAATTGGGCAGCTTCCAATCTAGCAAACAGAGGATTTGTGAATGGCTGGCTGTACAAGGCAAGATATATTTTTATAGACCAAAGCAAAAATGAATAAGAAGTCATGTCAGGCACCTGCTTATTTGTAAAAGCAGGACTGCTTTTCTTATAAGGATCAAAAGAAAGTCTTGGAATAGGGTTAGACAACTTGTGCTATGCAGGCAAGCACTGACTGGTGGGCCTAGGCCTTCTTTTCTCGGGGCGCCGAAACAGAAACTTTGTTAAATTCCTGTTTGCTGACATGGGCTCTAATCTGTGTGTGTGTGTGTGTGTATATACATATATATGTATATACACACACACACACACACACACACACACACACACACACACAAATTATATATGGAAAATATAAGTATATATATATGTGTGTGTGTGTGTGTTTGTGTGTGTGTGTGTGTGTGTGTATATATATATATATAATCTATCTATATATATATGGATATATATAATCCATATGGAAATACTCACACTGTTGTTAGTGTTATCCTTATTAGCAGTGGAGGAAATTAGGGCATATTGAAAGGTAACAGCTATGGCTGTGCCACGCATGTCACAGGTATGGAAACATGAACCAATGAGATGCTGTTGCAGAAGTGATGGGCTCAGTAGCTAGGTAAGGGCACTCCATGTACTTGGTTCAAAGTAGCTGACAAAGGTATGGGAATGGGTGTGGGGAAGAAGACAGAGATGCATGTTGGATACTCTTGGTATATTCCTGTGTCTGAATACTGAACGCGAATATAGGGATCTGGCCATACCAGGGAAAGATCACCAGATAGGACCAAGATTGAAGGGACAATGAAAGAATCTCACTCTAATGACCAGGTAACCTTTTTAATTTAGACAATCCAAAAGAAAAATAATTTTCTCATCAGTGTATTTCACTTATATTTATGCTTAGAATTCCTTTTTTTTCTTCAATGGAAATATTCATACAAGTGACTAGAACAAATATTAGTAAAACACATAATGTTTTAAGTACCTCCTTGTTTTTACTGTACAATGTGTATATATATTGTTGTAAAAATGCTGCATAACAAACCACCCCCAAAGCAAGTGGCTATTATTGTTTGTGAGTCTGTGGGTCAGCTGGGTAGCTCTGATGATGTGACCTAAGCTCAGTTCATCTCACTGTACCTCGGCTGGGGTCTTGTCTGCGTCTGTAGTCCGCTGGCAGACGTAGTAGGAGCTAAATGGTCTGGGATGGATGGCATCAACTCGAATGACTTGGTTCTCCTGCATGTGCCTTCTCATTCTCCAGAAGTCCAGCCTGGACTTGTGTTTGTGGTAAAAGTATAAGAGAGAGTGAGCAAAAGCACAGGAGGCCATGTGAGTCCCGGGCCTAAAGCTGGTCCTCTGTCACTACATCGTATTTGCTAAAGCAAGTCATGAGGCCAACTTCCATCCAAAGGCTGGAAAAAAAAGACTCTTCACGGAAGTAACTTCCAAGTCATATTGCAAAGGCTGTGGATATGGGGAGGGAAAGAACTGGAACCATTTTTTAAATCCATCTTGCACACTCCCTATGTAAATGTTCCCTGTAATGAAGGAAACGCCAGTAAGATTATAGCCTGGAATTGGTTGATATGAAAACTGAGCCCAGTGACTCCACTAAAGTCTCACAAATACAGTAGTACCTTGGTTTGTGAGCATAATTCATTCCGGAAACAAACTACTCATATTGCAAGACATCACTCATTCACCATGTTAAAATGTATAAGAAATGTTTGCTCATCTTGCGGAACACTCACAAACCACGTTACTCGCAATCCAAGGTTTTACTGTATGTGACCACAGCGGAACACATGTTTTTTGCTCTCGCAGTTATCCAGTGTTTGCTGCATTGTGCACGATGCCATTTGGGATATATACATATAGTTAAATGACCATCAAACTCACTTCTGACATACGAGTACATAAATTCCGAGTTTTTACCATTGAGATAAAGTATGCCTGAACTAGATTTAAAGTCTCTTTACCTTTTATTAGGCTGAGAAATGAGATGGAGGCCTCATGAAGCTCAGCTTGCTCATATCCGAATGTTCATAAATGTAACCCTTGCTTCAAAAGAGAAAAGGCCGTGGAGGGGTTTGGGAAGGGAAAAACACATTTTGAAGTTAGTTATATTGGCTGCCTATCTTGTAAAGATTGCCTCTCAGGACTCATGGCTTTGAGTGGTGAACAGTGGAATACAGGCTTCTATTCTTTCTAGTGTCTGAATTTTACCCTCTTTTTTGAATCTGAACCAGCAGCATCTTTTCATTCTGAAAAGAGTGCAGCATTTCTCGAGAGCTATATTTTTTGGTTTGTTTCTTTTCTGGCTCGGAAACACCAGGACACATACATGCAGAGATGTTTTCTTTTATTATTAAAAATATTTATTTTCTGTTAAGGTAATATATTCTCATAGTAGGACATAAAAGGATTTTCAGTGCAAAGTAAGTTTCTCTCACACTGCTATTCACCAGCTCCCTATACAGATGCAAAGGAGATATATCCCTCCAGGGTTGTCCTCTGTATATACAAGCAGATGCAAATATTTTTATATGGCTGTTTACAACTCTGAATATAAATAAGAACATATTACACATACACTGTTCTTTACTTGTTTTACTTAACAATTTGTCTTGGGGAGTTCCTCATCTCAGTCCATAGAGAGCTGCCTCATTTTACTAACAAATATGTACCATTTTTAAGTATTCTGCTGTCCAATAAAATAGCTCCCAGGTACCTCTGATTGTGACTCTCTTTGCCTGTTGGCCACCTGCTATTCTTGTGGATTTCCATTTCCATATAGGGACTTTATCTGTCCTAGATGGGTTCTGCTATCTTGATCGCTCTCATAAGGCAACAAAGTCCCCATCGTTCTCTTCACGTCCATTTCCTGGGATAGCTGGGATGTTTTCCATGGCACAGGGATGATCTGCCTCAGCTTGACCAGTGGAGTCTGAGACTGACCAGAATTGGTTTCAGTAATGCAGGGATCAGTTGACTTGATCCATCTTGCTTTTTTGTTTCTGACCCAGTAGTATACTTTGGTTTTGTTTGTTGACGTATCAAAAATGCATTGCATCGACGTCAAACAATTCATCTTGCTCTGCTGGCTTATTCTGGTTAAAACCAGACTGTGACAGCTCTAGTGCCTCAGAAAAGACACCAAGTTTTAGGAAAGACCCATTGACGGTTCATATGTCAATGCCATACCTCATCCACTCTTGTGGATCCCAAAGTTTTTGAAGACATCTGAAATGGGAGAGAAGGAAGTTGCCCTTCCCTTCTATTGCTCCCATGGCCTGGGAGTTGCAGGTAAAACAAGACTTTCCAGGGTCTGCCCTTTACATCTCAGTGCAATTGAATTTATCTTTGGTAAACCTTCTGTATTGTAAAATATAGTGTAATGTCTAATTGTGAAAAATACAGTGTAATATTCATGACATGATCTTCAGGGTCAGGTAGGTGACCTTGTGTGAACTTGGGCAAGTTATTTGATGTCTCTAAGTCCTCATCTGTAAAATGAGATTAATAATACTTCATAGCTCAAGGGTTATTTTGATGTTTAAATTAGATATTGTGTATAAAACGCTCACAGAGTAGTGTGTTATAGCAGTTAGTGGTCGCTATAACCTGTAACCAGAGACCAGTGTGTGGACTCCTGCAAAAAAAACCCTTCATACCTTCATCCTCCGGGGGTCTTCAGCTGCTTTCAGTCCATCCTGATCTCTGACTTTCTCCATTCCAAAGGGAATTATCTATGCAGAATCTGCCCCCATGGACCTCAGCAATGGCCAGTGGCGCTCATGAAGCCTCTACTATGTACAGGGCAATGTCTTTGGTGTCACACAACTAATCAAAAGAGCTTCATTTTGTTTTATTGAGATTTGTTTTATTTTGATAAATATGATAGTATAAAGTAACAGGATTTGACATCAGAGCATTTGGATTCTTCCTCTTTCACCTTCTACTATGCAACATTGGGAAAAATGAGCCCAACTCCTCATGTGTTAAATGGGAATACAAGCACCTATGTCACAAGCTTTTACAAACTATCTTAGTCGATTTGAGCAATTAAATAAGATAATATTGATAAGTACTGAGAACATACTACACGCCTATTAACTGGTCATTTCATTCCCTCTCTTCAGCATGTGTGACTGAATCTTTTTAGTTATTTCTTTGGACTGGAGATATATCCTGTTTGTTTTATTACAAATGATTTACTCATCATTTATCCTCCCATCTTGAGTTTGTCATGTGAGGGCTCAGCACATAAAGGAATCTTTTAGGTTCTTTGTAAAAGCCAAAGAACACAAAGAGTTTAATTAGAATGATTCTGGTACCAACAAAGGTTGTCTCTTAGAAAAACCAGACGATTACAAATTCTTTAAGGCAGTACGCTGCCATGCAGATAGCCATTTTCTGCCGTACTCTTGCTTTTCAGAATGCACCATTTCTCTTTTAATTAATATTTCATCAGATTATACTCTAAGGTCCAAGAAGGTCTAAGAAGATATGCACACACCGTTAAATGACAGCATAATCATTATTAGTTAATTAAAAAATGGATCCTAATCTTGATGTGACACACAATGTACAATTACTCTTATGATATGAATTTCCCAACACGTGTCATGTTAACTGTTCTTTATTCCTTCCTCATTTTGACTTATACTTGGTCAATTCCAGATTTTGCTATTATTATAGTCAACACTTCTGAAGTGATCACAGTTGATTAATGAATATATCTGATGGCCTTCTCAAGTTTATACATTCATTAGATTTGGTATATCTGCTGTTAATGTGACATCAGTATCCAAAGTTGAGAAAGAGAAAAACATCCGAAATTCATTAAATACATACTTGGTGCTAGGCATTACGCCTGGCATTTCACAGGTGGTATTTTATTTAATCTTCATAGAGGCCAACTCTAACCTAGAACTATAAAGAAAGGGGGATTCTGGGAAGTGTAATTCCAGCTTTCCTTCTGTGATGCAAGGGCAATTTTAGAATGGGGCGGCATTTATCCCAATTCAACAAACAGTCTGTAATAGTCAACTTATTTTGAGGAGGAAGTGACACCTTTTCTCCTAATCTGAGCACCCACGAAGGAGAAGTCTTTCCATAATTAGAACAAAAGCATCTCATGGAAGTAAGTTCTCATCACACCCAGTGGCTCAGCTATGTGAGAAAACAGATCCCTCCCTGGAGCAATTAGGCTTCGTCTATAGAAGTCAAAGAGGCTGAGGCCAAGGCCGTGGATCACAAAGTCCCACAGGGCTATCCCGGAGCAAGTGCTCAGACTTCCTGCCTACAGCCATGTCCTCATCAAAAATGTGCCCTGTTTGGGAATCTTGTTCACAGGCATGATGCTTAACAAAGCTCAGGTCTCAGAATATAATTCTATTCTTCTTTTCTTTTTTCTTTTTATTCTCTTTTTTTAAAATTTTATTATTAGTTTCTGGTGTACAAAACAATGCAATAGTTATACTTTTCACCCCTCGCTTCTATTCTTGCAAGTAGGCACTGAAACCCTGGAAGTGCTTTCAATTCAATGGGGGAAGCAGGCAAGGAAGGAAAGGGGTATAATATCCTGGGTCAGTACTAAGATGGAGGTTAGCACCTGGGACAATGGGAGCACCCCCAAAATGCCTGGAGGTGGGGACAATAAGTGACAAGCATAAGTCATTAAGATGAAGCCAGAGGGACTCACTAACTCAGGTGTTATAAGACTGCACAATTGCTAAAAGGGCATAGAATTTTGGCTCTGATTTTACTGACTGAAGGATGATGGGATGGCAGGACATTGTAGACAAAGAGGAATGTCTGAGTCAGAAATTCTGGAGTGAGAGAAAGAGATCTGTAGAGGGAGGGATGGAGGGAAAGAAACTTTTTTTTTTTTAACTGGGATAGTCTCCACTGTGAAGGGGAGAATAGAATTTAGTTTAAGGAAGTTAAATAATAGATGTTAGATTAGAGAAACTAAGTAATAGAGGCTTTGAAAACCCACTTTTAAAGCTTTCAAAGTCTCAATTATTTGCCCATTTATCTACTGCCATTTTCAAAATGTTTTATTGCAAAGCTCCACTCAAATATTATGCCCATGTTTTTTAGTTTGAGACCCATACTCACAGCTTTGTAAGAATGAAAACGTTTTAAGACAGGACTCATTGCCTTGTTAAAATAGCCTTAGAGGTTTGACCCAAAATCAGGCAATTAACAGCAAGATTTTGTTTTTTAATCTGATAGTTTATAATCATATTGAAGGTTTTATACTCAGTTGGGTGCGGGTTATTTATTGTACTTGTGCCTGTGTGACACAACATTCCGTTACCAATTTGAGATGAAGGTCTTTTGAAATCAGCAATTTAAGATGACAGTCCTCAAGTTTTATCTGTCTTAATAAGGTTTCAGAAGGTGGTTCTCTATTTTATTCCTTTCATGTGTTTCAAAACCCAAGGCGACATCCCGACTACTTCTGGCAGGAAGGCATACCTCAACAAAATGAAATGATTAAATCAGAGGTTGAGAGTGTGATAGCACATGTCAGGCATAAAGATCAGATCTAATTAAGAAGGTTTCTATGATCAAGAAGTGCGATGTGTAATCAGAAAGCAGTATCTTAATTAATACTTGACTCCTATCAAATTCTTTTTGCATGGAAATAGTAGAGACATTCCTTTAATGGTGTCACTGTATATTGATTCTGTATCATTGTATACATTTGCATTACCTACTGTTGTATGATATAAAAAAAAAACAGCACTTTAGGAAAAAAGTCACCACCATTCAAAAAGACCCTATTTCACATTATATACTCAGGCAGGCCATTTTAACGCGTAACTTCATTTAATCTTTACAATAACTCTAATATTTCTATAAAATCTATATAGGGATTTCATCTCCCTGTATAGAGGAAGAAAGTGATGTTCAGCTCCATTAGGTAATGCACTCAAGGTCACACAGCTAACAAGTAGCAGAGCTGAGATTCAAAACAGCTCTCTCCATCTGTATAGCCCCTCTCTATCCTAAATGCCATAAAACCTCTGTGTTTTATATTCAAAGTTGCCAAAAATTGTAATTGAATAAAATACCTCTCTTTTTAAATTCTGAATGTTAAAATTGGGCCTAAGTAAATATTCTCATTACATACTACCATTAACGCTTATAGCCCATTACCATTATAGCCCATTCCAAAATGTAGGCACATTTTTTTTTCTTGTATTTCCCTTTTGTGTGTTTTAAGGCAACAGTTCACCATAAGAAGTGGTTTTTTTTGTTTGTTTTTTATTTTCAAATAATTTTGTGTATTTGCTAGATGTAAAAACCATCAGTGTTGGAAAATTCCTTTATAGTAGTGAATCTCAGCCAGAGGTGATTTTGCCTCTTGTCTCCTCTGGGGATATTTTGGGGATATTTGGCAATGTCTGGAGACGTTTTTTGGTTGTCACAACTGGAAAGGTATCTGGTGCACAGTGGCCAGAGATGTTGCTAAACATTCTAGAAATGCCCAGAATGTCTCCTACAACTAAGAATTATCCAGCCCCCAAATGTGAACAATGCTGAGGTTGAAAAACTGTGTTTTATAGCACCATTCTCAATTACTGAATTCTCTAGGAGGGAACTGGACCCAAATTAGTGAAAGTGCCACTTGTCTACTGTTCCAGGATGTCCTCCCCCTACCACATGTAATATATCCCACTGGCTGTCATCTAACCAGTGATGCATTTTTCATGTCAGGGGTCCCAAGTTGTTCTCTTCAGGGCCTCCTCCCATTAAAGCTGAAAGTATCTATTATGTCATGTTTCTTGATTGATGAACACTAAACTTGCATTGAAATTTAAATACCTGTTCTTTAAAACTTTCTTCACGAATTCCAGAATCCATTCATTCAACAAATACTTATTCCTGAGTGTCTACTACATTCCATGCTCTGTTCTAGGCTTTAGGGATGCAGTGGTAGCATTTACACATAGGATCCCATTACTACATATACTCTTGTGAGGGCAAGATAGTCAAGGAACAAATAAACAAGGTCCCTGCTATGTAGTGATTCTTGCTTTGAAAACAGTAAACCAGGGTGTTCTGATAGTACCTGGGGGAGGTACAAGTCATCATCATTGAGGAGGTTAACATTCGAACTAAGGTACAAATGACAAGAAGAAAACAACCATTTACAAATCTGGGGGCAGAGAATTTCAGGCTAAGGGACCAGAAAAATCCACAGCCTCTAAAGCAGGCATGAGATTGGAATGTCCAAGGAATAGAGAGTCAGTGTGCTTTGACTCTGGTGAATAAGTGAGAGAATGAAAGGAAGAGAGGCTGAAAAATGAGAGCAGGCCACATGAGATAGGGGCTCGGATGCCATGGTAGAAATTGAGATACTCTTTTTATATGAGAAGCCATTGGAGGATTTTAAGCAGAGACGTGAGAAAATCTGATGTGTGTTTTGAAAGATAGCTTTGTTTACTGTTTGGAGAATGTCCTACAGTAGGCACATGTGAAAGTGGGGCGACACACACAAGGTTTGGAAAATAATGAAAGATGGTGTGGCCTTAGACTATGGTATAGCAGTGGATATGAACAGAATTGGTTGTTTCCTGGGGTGATTTTGGAGGTAGAGCTGATAGGCTTCATGATGAGTGTAAGGGGAAGACATATCAAAGGGATACCTGGGTTTTTTACTTGACCAACTGGATAGGAAATGATACTATTTACCAAAATGTAGAACACCAACAGCTGAATAGAGTAGAAGAAAATATCATGTGATCTGTTTGGAGATGTATTATGTGATATTCCAGTGAAGATGTCAAAGAGTCAAGATATGTGAATCTAGAGGTCAGCAAGGAGCTTAAAGATGGAGATGTAAATGTGGGTGCCGCTATCATGCAAATTGCATTTAAAACCTTGGAACTGAAGTAAGAAATCACAAGCTGAAGGAGACCACCTGAGGAACATATATTTACAAAGGAAAGAAAGGGACTCATTAAGAAACTTGGGGCAATCCAATCTCCAGAAGTTGACATCCATCATTGATAAAAAGAATTACAAGTATTTACAAGTAGACAAGAGGTATTACAAGGAGTGGAGGAAATCTGAAACATTATTATGCATACTTAGTGAGCTCTAAATCAAACTCTGTGTGTGTGTGTGTGTGTGTGTGTGTGTGTGTGTGTGTGTGTGTGTGTGTGGAGAGAGAGAGAGAGAGAGAGAGAGAGAGAGAGAGAGAGAGAGAGAGAGAGAGAAAACAAGTTTTAAAATCATAAAGTAATATAATAAACATAAGATAGCATTGTTAGTTCTTTCAAAGTAAATGACAAAAAGCGTATAGGATCCCTGAAATAAGAACTATCCCACAGTGTTTATAAAGAGGTTAACTTGTGCTGACCAAGTCCTTCCTAGGGTCTTTTTTGATGCAGGCAGTAAAACCATTGTTTTTCATTATCACCTTCTTACATTGAATACACTCTTCTAAAACTCAAGTGTTTTTACCTGCTAAGTTGTTAGATTTTACTCAATAAGTCATGTTTATATTGAAATGTTAGGCTTTGCAATTATCTGTATTAAATTTCACATATCTAGGCTGTTGAGCTTGTTGTGAAACCTGATTCTTCTGTAAAACATATTAGTATTCTTTCCAGTTTCTTGTCACCAGCAAATTTAACCAATGTCTTAACCCAAGTCTTAATAAAAATGTTGATCAGGTGAGGACCAAGGTCCTGAAAGGTTCATCTTTTCACCAGGGATCTCTATCTTGTAGACGTCACAACTCACCTTGGGTACCGTCAATTATACATCCACCGAATTGGAAAAGGGTTGAACTCATAGTTTCATCTTTTTCTCCATTTTTTTGTTTTGTTTTGTTTTTTACAAACTGTCCAGCAGAAATGTGCTCCCATTCTGTCTATATATGTCACTAGCAGAAGAGTCTAGAGATTTTACCCACAAATCAAGCAAGGTCAATACAACGTAAGTTGTTACTAGGGAATACATGGCAGCTCCCAAAATTGCATTCCTTTTCTAACTGCTCACAAATCTCTTTTTAATATAGCCTATTTTAAAATCATATTTAGAAGTACTTTTAAGTTCACTAAGGTTTTTAAAAAGATACTGCCCCATTCAGTCCTTTAGTGCCCATATTCTGTTCTCCATATTCCTCAAATATTGCTGACAGCAGCTGTGGAATCTAACCTTCAGTTCCACCCAGGAAGGAGTCAACCACTTCCTGATAATTACCTCACCTTGACTGGGCTTCCATATCCTCTCACTAATGTGTGTCTGTCTTACCAGCTTGACCATCCTTCTCATTGATGGATAAGATGTCCAGAGATAATGTACTCAAAGTAGGAGTAACATTATTTTCTCTGTCAATACATCACCAGTAAATTTTCAGCCAAGAGTCATATTTGTTTGTTTTATCTGTTATGCTTTAAGTTTTAATATATACAGAGGGTGCCCAAAAAACGTATATACATTTTAAGAAAAGAAAAAAACTATATTAAAAATACTCTATGGCAACCACTTTGAGCACCTCTTGTAATTGCAGAAGTCAAATGTGGCTTGTATTCATCTTTTGTTACTGGTATATATTGAGTATTACAATTTTAATATAGTTTTTTTCCTTTCTTAAAATATATATACATTTTTTGGCACCCTCTGTGCATATATATCACTGCTTAACCATAACATATGTGGCAGATTAATTATATACAATGAAATGTTACTTAGCCACAAGAAAAAATGAAATGCTGCCACTTTGTGACAACATGGATGGATCTTGAAATTACTATGCTAAGCAAAATAAGTCAGACAGAAAAAGTCAAGAACCATATGATTTAACTCATATGTGGAATATAAAATTGAAAGCAATAAACGAATAAGACAAATAAACAAACAAAAACTCATAAACACAGACAACAGTTTAGTGGTTACCAGAGGGTAAGGAGTGGGGGGTGGTAGAAGAGGGTAAAGGGGGTCAAATATATAGTGATAGAAGGAGAACTGACTTGGGGGACAAATACACAATGCAATATATGCTCATAGATGATGTATTATAGAATTGTACACATGAAACCTATATAATGTTACTAGCCAATGGCACCCTAATAAATTTGATTAAAAAAAGATAAGTTATAAACACATTCTCTAGGATTGAGGCCTAATCAGCAGATCAGGCCTGTACTTTTCCATCATTGAATTGGTATGATAGGTTCATTTTGGCAAAGGGAAGTAGCTGAAATTTGAGCATGAGTTTATCATCAAATTGAGGATCCTAACTTTCACCCTTTTTTTTTCTTTGTTCTCTTTCTCATTATTTTCTTCTTCTTTCTTGCTTTTTGGCAACTATATCAAAGGATAAAGCCTTTTAAAAATCTCTGAGTAACATTGGAGTGAGTTTTGGTTATTAGTTCTTGAAACTTTTATTCAATTTAGTTAACATTTTAATGAAAATATTTTTCTTCAGTGGTAATTACATAGCACATTTGTATTGTGATTCCATCATGGCCTAAGAGTTTTTGTTTTCTTTCTCTGTGGAAAAATAAGAAAATGGCTTTGATCCATTTAGTTCAATAGGAACATAGGTCCCCAAAACATAAAAGACCTTAATAAGGATTTTTGAGTGAATGGCTGAATCCATAAGTAAATATAGCTAATAAAATATGACAAATGTACAACACACTTATATGCAGATTCATAAGCTGTTCAACTTCTTTATTGTAGGATAGTATACAAAACTTGAACACATTTTAGTAAGTTTTATTTCAGTATATGAAAATATATTTTATGTGTGATTTTTTGGGATATGAATTAATCACAATATATGTACGTGTACTCAGTCCCTCTATTTTGCCTTACTCAACTCTTAGTCCCTGTGGAATATTTTGAGGTGTTAAGTTGTAGGCTGAAGATTCACTCATTTACTCTACAAACAAGTGTAAGTGTATACCATTTAGTGGGAATACAGCTTGGTGTTCCATTGACTGTTGGTGATCTTGTTTCAGACATTTTTCTGACCATATGTCTACACTGCCAAAGTGCTTTTGTCTTAGAGTCAATTATTGTAGTTCTCTATGAGATAGACACTTCTGAGCTATGCAGTCAAACTTTATTCAGTCATGTGAAAAATGTTAGCGAAAAATATCGCTGCTTGCTGCTCCCACTACACACTTTCTATTTCCAACTTCACTACACAACTTCCAGTCTTTTGTTGAAGACCAAAACAAATAATGGAAAAACAGGCTTTAGAATTTCAAGGACGAACTCCTTGGGTTTAGTCCTTAAAAGTAGCCAGAGGGAAAAGATGGCTTACCTACAATGTATCAGCAATGAGTTTTTATAGGTAACTTTTCAACTGCAATTGTGGAATCCAGAAGACAATTATGGAATGAGTTTTCAATGTGCTACAAAAGATAACTGTCAATCTAAAATTTTAAACCCAATGGAACTATGTTTTAAGAACATAAATAAATTCAATCTTCAAAAATTAAAAAAATTACAAAACCTAAAGTTTGCAACAAAAGATCTTTACTTCTAAAGAATACACTTCAGAAAGAAATAATTGATACCAGAGGAAAATGTGGGATGAAAAAAAAGGAAAATGAGCAAAGAAAATGACGAATGTGTTGCTAGATTTAAGTCAATATCCTTTGAAAAAAGAACATAATAATGTATAATTTGTAGGACTAAAAATGAAAAAAGAAAAAAAAGTTGGGATAAACTACTAAAAACAAATATAAGGAATGTCAGAAGGTGGTTAGAATTAAATACTCTATTTTTACTATTTGAAAGGTTAAAAATACTGATTAACTTATGACTTTATTAAATATGCATGTTCACACTTTAATGGTGTCAACTAACAGAATGGAATTAGCATATATAAATATCAACCCAGTAGAGAGAAAAAATGGAATGAGAAAAAAAATCCAATCAATTGGATGCAATTTTAATTAGAATCCTAATATAATTGTAAAATATATACAGAAAAGCAAAGGATCAGGGAAGTCCAATTCATGAAGAAAATGTGGGTTAATTGTAGTACCAGAAAGGAAAAATTAATAAATGTGATTATCTTAAAATTGTAAACTATTCATCAAAAGATGTTTAGAAGATAGAAGAGCAGCCAACGGTAGAAGATGTTTACGACATATAAAACCAGAAAGGAATTAGTACCCATAATATATAAAGAACTCTTTCAAACTAGCTATTTAAAGAAAAAAACATGAAGGCAAAAGAATAAGTAGGCATTTCACAGAAAACTCAATATTCCAATAAATACATGAAAATATAGTTTCATTTTTAATCAAAGAAATGCAAATTAGTACCACATTAATACCAGTGAGATACTGTTATACCCACTATATTGGAAAATTTTAAAAAGTAGTCTAGTAACAAGTCTTTGTGAAGCTGTGGAGGAAGGAGAACTTTCATACATTTCTGGTGTATGTTGTGAATTATTGAGTAGTTACTAATGTGCATATTTAATGACCCAGCAATGTATACATATAGGCATATTTATGAAAAAGTCGTACATATGTACAACAGAATAAGTGTACAGCATTAATTGTAATAAATAAAACTGGAAATAACACAAATGTCCATCAACAGGAGAATGAATAGATAAATTTTGGTTCAGTGATTACTAAATAGCAGTGAAATGAATAAAACAGCTATTTATATCAGCATGAATTTCATAATCATAATGTTGAGCAGTAAAAAGTGTTATCAGAATAATACATATGCTTTGATACTCTTTGGATAAAATTTTTAAATATGCAAAACTAAACAATATTTCAGACTATATACATATGTATTATACGAAGAAATGCCAGGGAATGATAAAAAGTTCTGAATGCTGATGACCTCTGAGGTGAAGAGAAGGGAATAGCCTCACAAGAGACTTCAATGATATACAAAATACCCTATTTCTTTTATTTTTTTCAAAGACACATTTTTTCAGCATCATGATCAGTCTATTACATTTAGCGGTCAACAGCATGTGTGCAAAAAGAAAAAAAAAATCTACATTAAAACCCTTTGTTGGAATCTGTACACTTTCCACAGAATAGAAGCTAAAATAACCTATTATACAATTAGTCACAAATATAGTCCTCAAGTTTTTTGCCCATATACATGAGTATTGTCTAAACATGTCTTCTTTATAGCAGGTAGGCCCTGCCACCACTGTGCTTGGCTGAGTTCACAAATCTGTTGTAACCTGTAGCTTCCCTGTCACTTCTCTGGCTCTCCTCTCCTGCTAAGCTTTGTTTCCTGGCAGTGATTAAAACCTCCTGCCACTGCCATAGCTACTGCTGTGCTGGAACCACCATAGCCACCTTGGTTTCGTAGTTTGGCAAAGCATTAGTCTCTACCACCATAGGGGCCAGAGCTTCTGCCTCCCAAGTTTCCTCCTTTCATGGGCCCAAAGTTTGAAGATTGACTGTTGTAATTGCCAAAATCATTGTAGCTTCTGCCACCTTCAAAATTGCTTCTATCATTATCAAATCTATCATAACCATTCCCCCTGCCACCATATCCTTTACCACCATGACTGCCACCAAAGCCACCTTGAACACTGAAGTTTCCTTCATGACCAAAGTTGCTATTCCCACCAAAACCACCTCCTCGACCACCACCGAAGTTTCCAGAATCACGTTGACCTCTTTGACTGGATAAAGCACTAGCCATCTCTTGGTTAGATAGGGCTTTCCTTACATCACAGTTGTGGCCATTCACAGCATGGTATTTCTGAATGACAGTCTTGTCTACAGAGTCATGGTCATCAAAGGTTACAAAAGCAAAGCCTCTCTTCTTGCCACTGCCTCGGTCAGTCATGATTTCAATTACTTCAATGTCCCACATTGTTCAAAACCATCTATGAGGCGATGTTCTTGAGTGTTTCCTTTAACACCACCCACAAAAATCTTTTTCACAGTTAAATGGGCCCCAGGTCTTTGAGAATCTTCTCTTGAGACAGCCCTCTTTGGTTCCAAGACTCTTCCATCCACCTTTGTGGCCTTGCATTCATGGCTGCACCCACCTCCTCCACGGTGGCACAGGTGACAAACACAAAGCCTCTGGATCTCTGGTCACCACACAGCCTGTGAGTGTTCCCATTGCTTAGAATGCCTCCTCAGACTCTCAGGGTTGTCTCAAAACTCTAACCTCCAATGAAGAGCTTCCGCAGCTGTTTGGGCTCTTTGGGAGATTCTGACTTAGATGTGACAACCGCGGGAGGGGAGACTTTAACGATGCTTACTTGTTGGCATCCACCTACAGAAAGTGAGATAACCTATTTCTTAATGTGGGTGGGCTTTTTTTAGCACTTTTCATATATTTTGTATGTAATACAGTATAAATATAATTTCATAAGTATAAAATATTCCATAATTTAAAAAATAAAATTCCATAATTTGAATGAATAAAAAGGAGAAAGTTAAATTGCTCATCCCCCGCTTTTGTCACCTAACCTAATATAAGTAAAACCATCAAAATAAAATGAATGCATTACCAATCTTCTTTTAAACTTTATGAAAAGCAACAGTGTTAATTATATTCATTCAAATAATTTACTGAAGTAGTTCAGAAAAAAATCAACATAGAATACATACAGCTGTCATTAATTAGTGCATGTGTATGGCCTTAAGTGAGGTACTAATCTCTCCAGGCTTCCTTTTCTTCGTGTGTCAGTTGAAACACTTGGATCAACAGACTGCTAAGAAAATGCTGACAGTAAGTTTCTATGTACCAGTCTAGTATCTAAGTTGGATGCCCTTTCTAGTAGGCAGGAGTACACATTACAAACTGTGGTATTCTGGAAGGCAGACGCCATGCTTTTCACTGGTGTAGCTGCAGTGCCTAGATGAAGTACCTGGCATATGTCAGGTGGTCAAATAAAGGGAAATGGACTAAAGGACTCTGATATTATATGCTAGTGAATTCCGGGGATGCTAAAATCTCATCATACCCTAAAACTTATTATAAAAGAAATTGGGTGGTTTTATACCACCATTATAGGAATCATGGATAATAAAATATCAAAATGGTAAAATATTTACCAATTCTAAGATACACATGTTTCACATTTTGTCTTCTCTGAAAACAAGGTGGGCCTTATAATAGATGACAGCTTTTTCAACTGTTGTCACCCAGCCAGCAGTTGTAATGCAGTTGTCATTGCCTGATTATGAATTATCAGTTGTCATTGCCTGATTATCTATAATTAAAAGACACACACAGACTGAAAGTAAAGGGATGGAATAAGATATGTTAGGCCACAAAACAAGTATCAATAAATTTAAGAAGTTTGAAATCATATCAAGGGTCTTCTCCGACCACAATACTATGAAACTAGAAATCAATTATAAAAAGAAACTCGGAAAGCACACAAAGACATGGAGGCTGAATAATTTGCTACTAAATAGCAACTGGGTCAAAAATGAGATCAAAGGAAAAACCAAAAGCTATCTTATGACAAACGAAAATGAAAATACAACAACCCAAAATCTATAGGATGCAGCAAAAGCAGTCCTAAGAGGAAAATTCATAGCAATGCAGGCCTATATAAAGAAACACAAAGAAAATCTCAAATCAACAGGTTATCCTTACACCTCAGGAAGCTGGAAAAAGAACAGCAAAATAATCCCAAAGGGAGTACAAGGAAGGACATAATAATAAAGACCAGAGCAGAAATAAATGAAATAGAGACCAAAAAAACAATACAAATGTCAATGAAACCAAGAGCTGGTTTTTTGAAAAGATAAACAAAATCAACAAACCCTTAGCCAGACTCACC
>NW_017732798.1:183242-184777 GCF_001890085.2 Hipposideros armiger | reverse complement strand
TACTCGTATCCCATCAGCATTTCAAAAATCATTACCCTCTAGTTTTCAAAACTTTTATTGGGAAACAGCATATTTTTCCAGGACCCATCAGCTCCAAGCCAAGTAGTCGTCTCAATCTAGCTGTGGAGGGCACAGCTCGGTGGTCCATGTGGGGATCGAACTGGAAAACTTGGTGCTAAGAGCACTGCACTCCAACTACCTGAGCTAACTGGCACCCCTGCCCACTACTTTTATAAATGTTTATTTTGTCTTGTATCTCCCTCTATTCTCCTTTTAATATTCTAATTACACATATGTGAGAATTTTCCCCAAGTTGCATATGTTTTTATACCCTTTTTGGTATTTTTCATAATTTTTGTTCTATTCTCATATTAGGATTCTTTCTATTAACCATATAAATGTAAGTTTTACATATTTTTATTACTTTATATTAATGAACACAGTGTCTTCATGGGCTATAAATTCACATTTAGATTCTCACATACTTATTTTTAAATAAATGTCTCATTTTAGAACTGATTTCCCTTGGTTTTGTTTTTCCTTAATAGATTATTATTAATTGTGCATAAATATAAACTAGGCATTTGAAATGCCTGTTAATATTTCTTCATAAACATTTCCAAATGTTTTGTATTTTGATTTTATTCTTAATCATTTTTCATTGATTAGAAAATATTAATCTTATATAAAAGAAAGATTAATAACTCATTATTATTTTCAACTAACTAAAAATACTAAAACAGTAATATATTTCTTTTAATTGTCAGATTTGAAGATTCAAATGCATTTATACAATTCTCTGTAATGATATCTATTCTGAATTAGAAAATGGGTGTTGTACATTAATTAACTGAGATAAAAGTAGGCATTGCTCGTCTGAAATACCCACATAGTCAAAAAGAATTATATGAGGTAATACAGATCAGTTACTAAACACTAGTCTTTTCAAAAAGCTTTAAGCTTTCTGTTCTAATCTGCACCAAAGGGATGAAGTAATTTTATGGATAGCCTGTACAAATATGATGACTTTGATCATCTGATTTCTTCTAGTTTACAATATACAATACCTTCAAATTTTTTAATTATTAAATTTGAAGATGTCTCAAAATATAAATACAAAACATATAAATAACTATGACCCATTTTTTTTCATGGACATAAGATATTTATATACCTCCTATAAGAACTGCAATCTGCAATCTATTTTGGGTGCTACATGATTAAAATTATTATCCCTCTGCACTCTCAAGTTCCTATCATTTTATTGATGAGACAAATTTTCAAAGTAGTATACATTTTCAATCATATAAACCTTTTTACCACAGAAATATATATGCTTGTACACTTTGAAATGAAATGCAAGTGTTGCCCCAAAAATCACTAAATCAAAAATATTTATATTATAAAGTAAATAAAATGTATAATCTACATTGTAAAAATAAGAATCTAATTATTGGTTTACAAAAAATATTTACTATAAACCAACTGAATTAAGTTTAAATAAGAAAAACATAGAATATCAAACAACAACAAGA
>NW_017732798.1:165580-179612 GCF_001890085.2 Hipposideros armiger | reverse complement strand
TTTACCTTCTTCATACTTATTTTTTTCCTTTCATTTATTTTATGAACTTTTGAATTTCCTATGGCATATTTTCTAATTGTATTTCTCACTATTATAGTTTCAAATCCCAACAAACCCCTATATATCAACAAGTGAATGTACCTTCCAATTTACCAAGAAAATATACAAGCATGAAATTCCCGTCTTCCTTTCTCTTCAACTAAAAATATGCAATAATAAAACCTCTTTTTCACTCTCTCACACTTTTATGCTCTGCATAATTTCCTACAAGGGTAAATGAATGTAGGACAGTTAAAAGGCAAAAGGTATAAAGTACAAGTTGTAGTATGTGCTAACTTTTTTTTTTTGGGTAGTATATGTAGTGTGCTTTCTTTTATATTATTATATGTACCAAAAAATGTAAAATTTATTCCTATATTCAGATGAGAAACTATCACAGTTTAAGTGATTTGTCCAAAGTCACACAGAAAAAATTAAATTTGAATTTGAGATAATTTAAAATACTTAGACTTATTAGAGATCCCTGACCACTGAGTATAAGACCCATAGTCAAAGTATTAAATTTAACTAGATTGAAATGAGACTTCACAACCCTTTTATTATAGAGGGAGAGCTGTCATGTAAATGAGTGTAAAGAATATTATAGTAACAAAACTCTAGGTCTATATATTTTATATTAGGTTTTATTCAGCAACTGTGCAAAGACCAAGTTACTCATTAATCAAATTATTATCCATTTACTTGCTCATCAGTCATGACTGGACATATAAAAAAATGTAAGATGTCCCTCAAGAGTGCGAGCTCTGAGCAACAGGGTCACCTGTTCGATTCCCGGCTGGAGCTGAGCTGCCGCTGAACTGCCAACAGGTGGTAGCATGGCTCAGCTAAAAAAAAATAAATAAAAAAAATAGTAAGATGCCTCAATAGAATACATATTTGCCTCTTGAGAGAATACTCTGAAAGATATTTCTCTAGCCTTGACAATTTCCTGTCATGTCAAGAACCTATCCATACACCAGCAGGGGGGGGGGGGTCAGTGGGTGGGGAGAGCCCACAATTAAGAGTAGTGAGAAAAGATAATACCAATGAGTTAAGCTTTGATCTATAGAAAATGAGATCAAACTAATACAGTAATGTACCAAATATGAAAAGCTGAATTCTTTCACTTCCAGGACACTTTGTACTGCTCTTTCTGCTGTCTGGAATTCTTCCTCGCATATATGTGGTTCTTTCCTTCCCCTTTCCCAGGTCAGAGCTTTACCATCACTCTGCTAAAATTGTGGCTCCCTTCTCTATAACAGTCATGATCTCTCACACACACATTTATTTATTTTTTATTGTTATTATTTTTTATTGTCTGTCTCTTGTATAAAAGTTGTATAAGCACATTTTTTGTCTTCTTGTATTTATGACTTTTATCAGCACCTCAAAAAGTGTCTAGTATAATATAGTTGCTCAATAACAATTTAAGTGAATTAATATTTTAGAACAGAGTAGAGATTGCAAGACATAAAAAAAATAATTCAAAAGAAATTCAAAGGAAATTATGATGCTCCATTTAAAATTCCCCAAAAAGAGATTCTCAAGTAGTTGATCCCACATAATCTGAAAACTGTTTAGATTATAAGAATAGTCAAGTTTTAATGGCATTCGATTCACCCCATTGATGAGGGAGCAATTCCTGCCCTAGGGCTCTGGGGATAGCCAAACACGTAATACATGACAGGGGAAAGATTAGATTGACAGAATATATACTCACAGCCCAGAGAAGGAGGGCAGCAAATACCACACTGTGGGAGGCAAGCTTTGTGGTACTGAGCGAGTGAGATACTACACTTAGTTTCTCTTAATATATTAATAGTACCAAGAGCGTGAGGTACCATGGGAGAATGCGATTGGCTTGTTTGAAGAATCTGGTGGGCTGCCTGGGCACTGAAACCCCCTCCTCTGGGATGAACAGGAACTCTGTCTTGTCCCTTTAATAAGGGGGCGCTGTTTGGCTAGGGGAGCTTATCTGCAGTAACAGAGTGGGGAGGAGAACTTGTGGTTAGGTCGTTCGAGGTCCTTATCAGATAGCAAGGCCACACATGTTATCAGCCTTGAATTTAGTCCTTATACAACAAGCTGATACAATAAGGTTCTTATATTTTTGTACATGTTATGTTTTACCTTCAGGGTGGGAGACGTTCAAGGATATCATGGGAGGGTCAAATTTAGTTCCCGTTGTTGGGTTATTGTCAACCGTGGATTTTTCACCGCCAGTAGTCCACCCTGAATATGTCACAGTTGCCTGCTATTAACTTAGACTTGAGAATGAGGGAGGGAAGAAGGAAAAAGAACCTTAACAACTAAACATTTTATTTTTTTAGTTTCTGCAACTTTTCTTATAGAGAATAAATGTTATTGCACATACAAAGGGAAAAAGCAAGTTGTCCTCATACTTATTTTTAACACTAATGCTAGAAGAAATGTAACAACAGTTTTGAATTTTTAGAGTTGAAAACTTAAGTCTCACCTACAAATTTTTAAATCCAAAGGATTTATGTGTTGTGATGAAAATAGAAAAATTGCATATATTAATGTTTAGAAAATATAATTTCTATTTTATGTTTCTAAAATGACTACTTGAAAATAGCATTGTGATAAAATAGACAGTAATCAAAATAACCAGTTAAAAAAATGGGGAAATGAGTTATTTAATGGCAGATACTGAATAATGAAATAAGTTAGACATAGAATAATATCCATGACTACAAAACAGTGAAAAACATTTTAATGAAAGATTTTAATATTCATCATTAGATTACTTAATGAAGAAAGGAAAGAAAACTAAATTTGCTAAATTAAACATTTTACTAGGGACATGGTCAATACACACATGTAAAAATTGAGTTATATTTGAATAATTTAAGCAAGTTTAAAAGTGTATATAACATATGCATTTATAGATATATTCAGATACTCATTATTATATATTGTCATTTATATGTACACAAAATATGAGCTTGTAATACACACTTACATTCTTGAAATAAATATACCTCAATATTCACATATACAAATCTTGGTATAGGATTATAGATCATTTTATTTTCATCATTATAGCTTTGTGCACTTCCTGCACACATTTCAATAAGAAATGTGTTTTAATTTTGCAAGCATAAAAACAACTTTATTTGCACATTTTAAGAATTCTTGCAAATGTTTTTAAAAATAAATATTTTATTTTTTGACTCAAAAAGTCCTCTCTGCTTAAGTTCTTAAATCTGTTGGGAAGAGGGCTTATTTATTATGCCCCTGGTGTAAATGTTCCTGGTATAAGGTCAATATTATTCTCTTCATCATTCCTTTGCCCTTTGATCATTGGACCCCACAGGAGAACCACTTCCCACTTCTACTCCTCCAAGACCCCCAAAATACATATACCCACAACTTTAAAAACTTGTTTTCAAAGTTCTAAGAGCTGTTTCCTTAATGTAATGGCAGCTAAGGAGACATGGGGATAACAAAATGTTAAGAATAGGAAGTATTTCAGCTGAAAGGAGCTGACTCAGGATCTCTAGGGAATAACTGCTTTTCCAAGGACTCTCCTTTTTCCCTCTCATGGTTGCTTGCGTGACTTAGTACTTAGCTCTGAGATGCTTATTTTAACGAAACGTGTTACTTTCACAGTTTGTACATTGTGAGAAGTGCTTCTCACAATGCAAACATCATTGCATTGCTGTGCTTTGAAGTTTTAAAAATAAAAGCTTTAAGATAAATAAGCACTCTCTTAAATATCCTTGAAACTCTTGCTCTTTCTCGTCTTCATTTTTTAATAAAAAACAATCTAGTCATAACAAGACTGACATACCTATAAGGTTTTACTAAAATCAACATGCTGTGTTAGCCAATAATCAATGTACAATCATATGATCCCTTTTATACAGAGTATACATAAACTTTCTTTGGCATTATTTGCTTCATAATATATTGCCTGCCCACCCAATAATTAGTGAAACAGAAAGTATCTCAATTAAGTTCCAGGTTAGATGGCCAAAGTGCCTGTGTAATGGGGCCAAAAGAGCCAGACATACAATAGCAGAAAGAAGGTAGACTTGCAGATGCAGAATTCAGAATTTTTTGAGAAACTATTTATTCTATTTCTAATATTTCTTAGCATCACTTGTTAGGTCACCATATTATAATTCTAAAAATGAACTGTCAGGTACCTTGTACCTCTGATTCACCTGGAAACTTCCTACAATTCTGAACTCCAATATGTCCAGAAAACTGATACTTGTTCTATAATTTAATAGGCTTAAAAGTCAGAATTACTGATAGGGAGACAATAAAGTGAGATATTTTATATAAAACCACTTTTCACCATGTTAGGTTATTTTTCTCCATTTGAAAGAATAAAAGCAATTATACCAATAACCCATATTGCCCAGGTCAATACTCTCTTGTCCACAGCCCTTGAAATGCTCACCCACATAATGAGACAAGCAAGAAAAATACACCAAGTGTCCCATCCTCCCCTCTTACCTCTGTTAATATGACAATAAGAAACCTCTCTGCTCCCCATTAGCTTCTAAAGTCTGATTCCCATCTGTCCAATTCATGCACTTAGCTGATTAGCCTTCTCCTCTCCCCAGCCTCTTCCCCACTTTATTCCCTGGAATGCCTACTCATTTACTTCACATCTGTTCCTCAAATTACATATTTCCCCCCTTGGATATACTATTTCCTTCAGTTCTTACAATGGAAAGCTTTTTTTATTTATTTATTTCACATGCCATATACCTTAAATTTGAGAGCAGGACTGGTATCCTCTTGACTCTCCGTTGTTGCTTCCAGATCACCATTTCTTTTCTGCCTTTGGAATTGTTGACATTATGCTACATACCTGCTCTATGCTTCCTCTTAGAGATCCTCAGTTAAGGTCTCACATATCATTTCTTTCATTACAGATTTTACCAGCTAGCCCATAATACGCAACTTCACTCCATTCCTCTCTGTGATACTTCAATGCCTTTTGAATATCTCATCTTACTCCTGAAGCTTCTAAGATATTGAACACCAAAGAATTTTTCTTCACCCTATCATGATCACACTGTGCATGTTGTCATTATCGTAAACTGAAATTTCTCTTGAATCACTAATTCAAATTTCCTACTGTAACATTTTTCCAACATCAATAAGAAGCCAACTATATTCACCTTGCAAGTCTTGCTATGCTACTTTTAGCAAGTTATTTAACTTCTCTATGTCTTTGTTCCCTTGTCTGTTAGATAAGCATAATAATACTTTTCTCATAGAATTGATGTGAGGAATAAATTAAATCAATCACATAAAGTGCTTTAAACAATTCCTGGAACATAGCAAATGTGCATTAAATATTAGCAATCACTATTATTAATATCATGGTAACTTTCTAATCTTAACTATCATTTTATTATTGTTTTTTCTCTTATTTTATTTCATGATCACTATCCTCAAATGACCACTCTCTGCCACCCAGAACACTTTTTTTTTCCTGGTAAACATGCTCTTCCAATAGTACAAAGTCAATTTTATTCTATTACAACATTCCTCAAATATCTTGCTTCCATTTCACTATCAGCTGTATGTATGGGAAAAAAAGAGAGAGAGAGAGAGAAGGTACCATCAAATGTTAACAGATCTATAGCTGTAAGTATATATACCTTTTTACCTCCATTTCTTCATTTGTCTACTATGTTCTATTTATTTTCATATTAGGGATTTCATCCCTTTAGTAACTATCTCTTCTGAATCTTTCCACTTCTTAATGGAAGCATACCTACATTGATTCAAACACGCTCCAAGATAGAGCAGGAGAACAAAGTACCTTTAAGGTAGGAAAAAGATTACTTTTTTCTAAATATGATGAGGCCAAATGTAGGATAAGCATTGATGGAAGTCACCACCAAGACTGAGCGTATGAGTACATAACACACAAACACATGACATTTAATTGTTTGAACACTATGTTATCTACAAAATATATTTGAAAGGCAAATTCACCCTGTAAGTGGCCCACTTGTGAAGCTTCCCACAGGGCTTCTTAATGGTTATTTTCATTTCAGAGCTGGATTCATGGAGAAGATCATTTAAGACTGTATCCCTCTAATTTTAGTCTTCAGCTAGTGGCAAATGATCTACTTTCCTTCTAATGTCAGTTGGAAAGGAACATGTGGAGGTCAGCCTTTCTGTCATCTATAGCCAACATACCTCAGACTTTTGTCTGAGACTGGCTCAGAGCTAAACCTCACCCTTCTTTGCAAGTCCAAAGCCAGAATCTCATCATCCGAGTGAGGGCATCTTTCCAGAGATATCCACCAGAATCCACAGTCTCCTTTCAGCCTCCCAGTAATCTTTTGTACAGACTATCTTGAATGGCTAACATGGGCCTAACCACAACAAAAATTGAAAAGTGCATTTTCCTTGATAAAAATATAAGAAAAGATGTGGGGACTGGGGACACTGAGGAAGGTTTTTAAATCAGAGTTGCTCTCGTTGATATTAGCGGAGTCTCAGGGGCTCCCACATATGCACCGTTGTTGTTTGGCAGAGAAAGGTAACAGGAGAGGAAAGTGGTGCAGAGACTGTTGAATTCCATCTCACTTAAGCATGCAATGGGGTATCTCACAGGGTTTGTTTTAAGAAAGTTTTCTGCTGCTAACTTTTTGCAACCATGAACATATATTGTATTCCAATAAATCATTCATTTTTAATGTAACATTGATGTTACTTGTCCAGAAGTAAATAACTGTAGGGAAGGAGTTCACGTTTTTATCATCACAACTTTGATCCTGTTTAGAGATTTTAGTGTTTAGCTGTATATCTGGTGTAGCAAGGGGAAATACTGTTGAGCTACATTGTTTGGCTAAATCATTGAATGCATCTCAGGTTGGCATTTTGCACAGCTGTAACTTTAAAGCTGATATTTCATAAAAATCTTAAAAAAATAGATGTCTTCTCCATTGTATACTTTTTGTAAAGGTTAAATGCACAGTATATAACTTTTAAGGTAATTCTTGAATTGATAGCAGAGTTACTCCCTCTTTATAGAGATGTCAACCATAATACATGGCTCGTTAAAATATGGCCCACAATCATTTTCACTCTTAATGCCTTCCTTTGGTATTTTAAATAATAAAAAAAAAACTATGCTTGATTCCATCACCTGGAAAATTCATTGTTATTGCCTCTTCTAGGTAAAAATCAAGTATTATAATTTGCCTATTTGCACCCCCACCTAAAATGATGCATTTTTCTATAAAAACTAAGTCAATCACTTGTTGAGGTTTAGAAATTCATGCTTCTGAATATCTCCCGTTAACCAATCACAAAAGATGGCTTAGGGCAGAGTATATAGTGCTCTTCATGGCTCATAACATGAAAATATGTATGCTAGCTAATTGCTTATAGTTCAGGTGACATTGGAATGTATTATAAGGAGTGGTTTACTTCTTTTGCAAAGTACAATCAAAGGAAATGTTACAAAACTATGTGACTAGTATATAGATTTACTGTGAAGATTCCTGTTCCTGAATCAAGTAGTGATATTAAAATTGCAACACACACACACACACACACAGACACACACACACACACTGGTTTAAATAAATGATTTTGAGTACTTTGGAGTGCAATCTTAATATGCAAATAACACATTGACTTCAGAGTTTCTCAATAATCCCAGCTCTGTGACAGATGATGTCTTATTTAGGTCCTGAAAATGAATGCAAATAAATATATTTACCAAAGCATATTGATATTAAATGGTCTAAATGAAGCTATTTTCTTTTTCTGTAACTGAGAATAATGAAAAAACCCTCTCTTTTGAACATCACACCTATGTATTTGTGTGTGTGTGTGTTATTTTAATATTGTCATCTATTTTTCTCTTTTAATCACTGATTGACCCAATTCTGCTAATTTAGATTTGTGTCACTGTGAAACAAGTCTAGATAAGAGTAGTGATGCTTGACAGACTCTGTCATTACTTAAATAGTAAATGTGAATTTTGGTTAGTTTAACACTCTTAGAGTATAGTTTTTAATTGGTGAAAATATCAGTGAAAACTATACATGTGAGCATAAGAAAGTAAGCAAACCTCTATCAAATAATTCTCTTATGAAGTGTTTATCCTTTCCACTTACTTTCTCTTCCTCCATTCAAAACATTTGCTACTGCAAGGAATCTTTCATGTTTCCATGTCAGGAACAATGGGAAGTTTCTGAGCAAAGTGGACATAATTTCTTCTCTAAAATATTTTATTTTTGAAAATGTTGAGTGACAATGAATATGTATCATTTTTGTAAACAGAATAACAAATATTATTAAAGATCTGTGCTTCACATAATGTAGACAGCTATGCTCTCACTCTTTGGGCTTTTGTTATACCCAGCCATCTCATCTCCTATTCAAAACTACAGCTGTTCCCTCCAAACCCCCAGTGCAATGTGGAAGCTAATTGACTTGATCCTTTGTACTCTTGAAGCAACGTATTTGCATGGTTAAATGCAATTCTGAAAAAGAGAGGATAAAAAATACACTGTTTAAACTTTAAGAATATTGCAAGTCTTTATTTTTCATTTACCATCACATACAGGAGGGAGAATATTAGTGTTGGTTTCACATATACTTTTCAAATGGATGATGTACATGAGAAATAACATTTCAATTATATCAGCCACAGTGAGCTTCATGAAGAAACTAAGCTGTTTGTTAAACTGAGTTGAAGCTGTTCTGATAAACCTTTCCCAACCAAACAGCTGGAATTTTATTGCTTTTTTACTTTTCTTAAATGATTTTCACACCAAGTCTCATCTCATCTTAGTAATGGGAGTAGGGCTCTATATATTTTATTTTTCCTTCAAGCAACCTTCAAGTTCTTAAAACTGTAAACTTAAGTAGGGTTGAAATATGAGTTTTAATTTAATCACTCAATTTCATGCTTCTATTCACAAACTCCTTGATTGCAAAAAGTAATAAGATATGATATTTTTACTAGAAATAAACTCTAGTATAATGACTCCAAAATAACACTGATCAGCCAACATTGTTCCTCAGAACAAACACTCATACTTGAAATAAATACACTTCTGAAAAATTATATTTAAAAAAAGTCCAGAAAAAAAATATGTGAAATCTCCTCAGAAAAACCTGTTCAGGATCAAATGGCATTGAACCTTCTCTGCCCAGATGCAACTCTTTGAACAGACTGAAACTCAGAGAAAATCTTTTGGACAAGACAAACTAGATTAATTTACAGATTTCATAAAAACAACATATCCTTAAAAATTTGAGGCAAACACCACATATTTTGAATTATTAGATGTTGGTCAAATATCTATATTTAACGAAAATTTTGGTATCCATATTGTGGTATAATGACAAAAATTCCAGACTGAGAGCTAGAAAACCTGGATTTAACCATCAATTGATATAAACATAGCAATTTTTACAGCTTATTTAAAGCCTGTCATTTCTATACTTCTGTTAAATTCTGTATTTACATATTATTTACATATGTATAGCCAGAGGAATGAACAGGGAGTTTTTGTGGGGTTTTTTTATATTTTATTGGGGAATTGGGGGAAGGGAACAGCATTGGGGAATCGGGGAATGGGAACAGACAAGTTGCTGTCGTTTTGTTCTTCAGTCTAGTTGTGGAGGACCTTGCTTCACTGGCCCAAGTTGGCACCATCATTGTGCTCTTCCCAGGCGAGGCAGTCGCAAGGCTGCTAGCCACTCACAGTAACTTACAGGAGCCCACTGCAGCTACACTGCAGCCTACGTCATTGCCGGCAGCTCATGGCAGCCCAGCTCCAGGTCGAGCTGTTGTTCACCATCTTAGCTATAGAGGGCAGTATCACTGGCCCTCATGTGGGATCCAAACTGGGGCTCTGCTGCTCAGAGCTGGCGTCCCAAGCCAACTCTTAACCAACGCGCCACTTGGTCATCCCTGAACAGGGATTCTTTTTTTTTTAAGATTTTATTGGGGAATTGGGGGAGGGTAACACACAAGTTGCTGTCCTTTTGTTCTTCAGCCTAGTTGTGTTTTGTTCTTTAGTCTAGTTGTGGAGGACGTTGCTTCACTGGCCTATGTTGGTATTATCATTGTGCTCTTCCTGGGTGAGGCAGATTGGTCGCTGTCCTCTGGATGGCTGCTCACCGCGGCTCTTCACAGCTCACATTGGCTGCTGGCCGCTGATGCTGGCTGCCAGCCACACACGGTAGCCCATGGCAACCCACTATAGCAGGGGCTTCAGCCTATGCCTCACAGGCGACTCATGGCAGCCCAGCTCCAGGTAGAGCTGTTGTTCCTATCTTAGCTGTAGAGGATGCAGTGTCACTGGCCCTCATGTGGGATCTGAACCAGGGCCCTGCTGCTCAGAGCTGGTGTCCCAATCCAACTCTTAACCAACGTGCCACTCGGCCAGCCCTGGGGGATTCTTAATGTATATTTATTTTGGTGAGGAATTGCTTTTGTACATGGCTACTTATCAGTCTCAAACAACTCCTATCACTTATTCTTTGTACACAAAAATGAACAAGAATCAGTACACCAAAGATATACTCTGAAAAATTACTCTAATCTTGATTTCTAATTGTAGTTATTTTTAGGATTGCAACTGGTGATACCAAATATAGTAAATTAAACATGTTGCCATAGCCAACTAAAAATATGTTTCCCAGCATGAATCTTTATCTTACCTCTTCCTAAAGTAGATTTTCTCAAATTATCATAGATGAAATAAATGGTTAAAGTATATAATACAAGCCTCAGTGTTACATACGATAACAAAAAGGATTTACTTTTCCTATTAGAGAATTGTTAAAAAGATTGTGGTATGTCCATATCATGGAATAATTTGTAGGCATTAAAATAATGTTTTTGAATCATATTTAGTGGTGTGGGAATGTTAACAGTATACCGTTAAAGAGATAAAAAATATAAACTTAACATATAATATGATATTAATTGTATATGAGAGTGTGTACATGTGAATACACTGAACTTGTGATAGAATTATAATTTCCTTATAGTATTCCTAAACTTTCTGTATATTTTCGTACAAGTCTTCAACTGGTAGTTAGCTGAGTATTAGGGAATTAGGTTGGAAAAAAACCCCAGCAAAGAACCTAGTCATGATTTCGCTGGAGGCACATGGGGATGTCCAAGAGAGGACTCAACCTGGAGTGGTGGTTACCACGTTCTTGTCTTCATGCAAGAAAGAACTCAAGAGAGAGACAGATGCAAGAAAGCACAGGGAGTTTATTGAAACGAAAGTATACACTTGAGAGGGAAGTGCGCGCAAACTCAGGTATTGAGTCGCACAAAGGAAATCCCAACCAGGGGTATTTATTTCCCTTAGAGACGGGAATTGGTGACTTCTCATTGGCATGGCTCATCTGTCTCCTCACACGAGGTGGGACCCTCAGTTTCCTGCTGTTTTTTCCTTATTTGATTTTTCTGGAACTGTCATGGTGTCAGGTGCATGATGAGAGTTGTAGTAACTCCCATCATGTAGCAATGTAAATGAGATTATAAAGACATTATAATTAGCTAAAGGTCAGCTCTTGGTCATAGGGATCTGCCAAGCTGGATGAAACTGGTTCCTGTTTTTCTCCAGCTGCAGGTGTCCAATGAGGTTACTAGTTACTTATGTAACCAAGGAGGTGCCTCATGTTGTATCCTGGAGGGGGTGATCGGTTTCCTAGGCTATTTATCCTGCCTCAATAAGAAGGAAAGAGGTGAACTGAGAAACATGTAGCAGTGGTCCTTAGCAGGATGTGGGGAAACCATGACACATTTCTTCAACTTGTGAACAATTCCTTAGGGAAATCAGTGATGCTAAAGAAGAGCAAGATAAAAACTAAAAATTATGCGTTTACTCAGTTTGGGGACTTTGATAACATCAGTTACATATAATTCAAATGGTGCCCCATGAAAGCAGGACTACCTGAACTCACTCAGATTACACGAAAATCATAGAGTCATTTTGGTTGGCACCAGACTGGGACCAAAGCAAATTGCTTGGAACATTTTATAGTATTTTTTCTGTTGTATATAATCTAATTTATGAAAGTTAGAATGTTATATTATTTCAGTTCATGGCCTCCATTTATTTTCTACTGACTGAATAACAAGGCTCTTTATCTATAAATCATGACAAATAACTACTAACATCAGTTTTTTTTCCTGACTTTACTGGTTATTCCAATTATTAAAAAAAGTTACGATAATATGCAAGAAGACAGGATTTAATCCTGTACTACATTTGATATACCTAAAGCAAAGATAGTCTGAAAGTATATTATATCTGTGATGCCTAGTTTTAAAGGCTGCTAAATCTCAGTGAGCTTATCATATACTAGGAAATAACAATTTCAACCACAAAGGTGGAGAACCTTACTAATTCCTTTATCTAGTGGTGGTCAGATTCTAGAGAATGTGTTCCTGTTACTGGCAATCAAATGAAATTGAATTATGTTTGATAGCAAATTTATTCGTAAACCTGAGTCAAGGATCTCTTGGGAATTTAGAGCACTCTTTCTGTTAGCTCTATTCAGAAAATAAGTTAATACACAAGATGATTACTTTAAACATACAAAATGGAGCAAACACAATTGCAGATTTTCAATCATGATTTTAAAACAAAAGAAAACAAAAACACTAGAATAGACATTTGTTAGTAGGAAAACTTAGCATTTGAATTTTGCTGCATAAAGAATAAATTCTTTATAAATTATTTCTATAAAATCTATGAGCTTCCTGTCTTCAAAATTCCCTGATTAAAAATTATAGCACATCATTTCTTTTATTCTCTAATTTCCACATTCTGGAGTATACTATCTGTCCTAATGTCCAATCAACATACCTCAGAGTTTTTTGAATGAAGACTCTTGTGTTACTTTCAACTTTATTCAGTTGTCTCCTGTCTGACCTGCTATATTCACTTTTGACTATTTTCAGATCCCTTTCAACATCTGTAATATTTTTATCTCTTCTTTCCTTTTTGTCATCATAATATATTTGGACCAAGAATGAAGTATGTGAGTAATTTTTTAACAAATGAGATTTCTTTAGTATGCTTTCATTTACTTTATAAAACACATTTATTGATATACAGGCAGAAAACAGGAACACTCATATAAAATAATTTTTTTTTAGCTCCTACACCTTTATCTGGCATATTCATCTTAAAATGTTATTAATAGCAATGCAATGCCATAGTCTGACTCTATTTTACATATTTGATAGCTGATAGCTTTCAAGCCCCACCTTTTATCTCCCTTGCTATGGTCTAAGAGTTTCTGTCCCCTCAATTCATGTTGAAATTCTTAACCCAAAATATAGTGGTATTAGAAGTGGTGCCTTTTGAAGCTGTTTAAGTCATGAGAGTGGGGCCCTCAAGGAGGGGATTAGCTCCCTTATAAAAGAGACCTCACAGAGCTCTCTTGCCCTTTGCACTGAGTGAGCAGACACAGCAAGAAAGCGCTGGCTATGAACTAGGAAGTGACTCCCTACCCAACTATGGTGGCAGCCTGATCTCAGACTTCCAGCCTCCTGAACTGTGAGAAATAAATTCCTGTTGTTTATAACCACAAAATCTATGGTACTTTGTTACAGCAGCTCGAAACAACTAAGACATCCCTTCTGCCTCACATCTGGGAAAACTAATAAGAAACCTATGGGCTTCTTTCTTTGTCTCTGAAGGGAAATTCAAACCCCACAAAACCTGGCTGACTAGTGGAACTGCCCTAGGCACTATTTAGCTAAACTCTCTCTGTTTCACTCAAACCACCCTCAAATTACTTGTGCTGCACTATTTTCCCTGGGTTTTTCTGTGTAAGTAATAAACTTTGTTTCAAATTCTCTTGGTGTGTGGAATATTGACTTAGAAGATTCTGTTATCTTTTTGTATAAAATTTTAAAATGGACTTTGATCTGCTTTTCATTTTCCATTTAAAATTATATGTGTCATATGGACTGTCATATCAAATTCATTTTTTT
>NW_017732798.1:155095-159125 GCF_001890085.2 Hipposideros armiger | reverse complement strand
AAGTAATTTGTATCTCTGATTAATGTGTTCAAATTATGCCAAAATCTAAATAATGAAAGTGAGACATACCACTTTTTAAAAAATATTATGCACATCTTAAAGTGATAATTTTTCCTCACAGTATATTTTTTCTAGTATATTTTGAAACTTAAAGCTTATGCCATGTTTTACAGATTAATGGAAAGACTGAATCCATTTTAAAATCAAATTAAAATTTTGACATACTTTATATTTCAGAAAATATCAATGTGAATGATAAAGGAAATATTACCTAGTAGAATAGAATTTGTTGGGATAACCAAATACAATGAGAAATTTTATACTAGTTTCTATGTTTCTCTAGGAGGTGATTGTGATAAAACTAATAGGCATTCTGAAAACCTTGAAACCTGAAATCTCAGCTGACTGCTATTTATTGGCACCTGTCTTCAGTACAGATCACAGGCTCACTCACCACAACTTTCAGAAAAGTGCTATTCCTACCCCACTATATTTCAGCACATCAGTAAATTACAATGCACCCTCCTCACCTAATGTATGAATGCATTTACGATCAACTGAGAGTCCACATGATTGATTCAGGCTGGAGTTAATAGAATCTGAGTCATGTGCAAAGCTGCATGAGCCAATATTCTAAGATGAAACCACAGTCAACAGGAGAGGGGCAAGCTCCAGGTGGCATTCATCTGAAGGGAATGGTGGAAAGACTAAATTCAGGAAATGAATAAGGTCCTGATATCTCACATTAGAACAGGGAAATATAAGAAGCTGAAATATAACCAGTATGATGACAGCTATCTAGGAGTCCCTGGGACCTTAGCTATACTTGGGGTGTAAACCAAGAATGATTAACAGACTGGGACACAGTTTTAGGAATATTAAAATTAGGAGAAGACAGAAGTTGGNAAGATAAGTCCCAGTTCAGTCTACTTCTTTGTTGTCTTACCAAATATTTACCATATTTTCAAAACCTTTCATCACTTTGACTCTGTTTTAGGACTTCAATCTTTTTAAAAAACAGTTACTTTTTAACTGTTGAATTAAGGAGCTGTTTCTTTGACTACTGTATTTTATCTACATCAGATGAAAAAAAATGCAGAACTGAATTGTCAGTGTAGCTGGATTTTCAATTTACATCTTGTCTGAAATAGCTTCCTTATTTGGAGGCCTCAGGTTGTTTACAATTGCATAAAGGATAACAAAAGAGATTTTATCTAGAGACTCTGGCATCTTTAAAATTCTATGCTTAGGTTATCCATGAGTTCTTCTCCACACATGCATGTCAGATTATAATCTTTCTCTAAGGGATAGAAAGAAATAGAAACTCTAAGCAGCATTTTTTTTTAATTTTATGTTAAATCTTGCACTCTGTCTAAACAGTAATCATTTCTGTCTTTAGGGAAAATGCCATCTTTCCTCTTATTCGTGGGTTGACCACTTTAGATAAATCTTGATGTTTAAAGTCTCATATATGATGTGTGTTTGCTTTATTAATGATTAGCAACAACTTCAAATAGAAATCTATCAAGTTCAAAGTTGTTATTGACCAAAAAAATGAGTATTTTGTTAGAAAATTTTTAAGGAGCATTTTTTTTAATTCAGCTGGTATCACAACATTTGACTGATTTTCTTCTCATTAATTAATTATATGTGAGAAAAAAGAACATAATTCACAAAAGTAATTAAGATCTCCTCAATACCCATAGTGGAAGGTAAATACGTTTTGTTTGTTTACTTTTTTTATTTTTTAATTTTCTTTTCAGCTCTAGAGCAGAAAATGTATGCAAGAAAGCTGCTTTTAAACCCCTTGATTTTGTTGTTTAGAATATTGAGGCACTTTAGGAGAGACTATTGGTTTTCCAAGAGGGGAAAAAAATAAAGATTTATGTTTAGAGAATTGAAGGAGACAATCTTAACGTACAAGTTTGGATCTCTGAAAATTGAGAGGGAAGCTTGGAGATCCTGAAAGGAAGGAGGACTGAGAATAAATGCCAGTGAGGGGGGTGACACCTCGGAGGGGAAGATGGGGCACTTTGTTCTTGGGCTGTAGTTTACATGAGATTCCCTGTGGCTGAGCTTTGCACAGCAGCTGTGGTGACAGTATGGACATGATCAACTTTAAATGGGTCATCAAGATCAGGGCAAGGAGGAACCATACTACTAATAATGCAGTTTTAAAAGTAGACCCTCCGCCATTTCCCTGGAACTGCATGAGCCTCTGGTTCTGATATTTTACAGTGAAAAGATAGAGATATCATGACAATAACAAATATTGGATTCTTGCTAGTATTATTAAGTAGTTTGAGTTGAATTTTAAATAATTTATAATAATTTATAATAAATAATTTATAATAATAATCTATAGCAATTTATAGATTTTACACACACACACACACACACACACACACACACAAACACACACACTCCAGTGTAATTTCATCTGTGCCAGGCAGTGTAATAAGCATGAAGGATATACCATTCAAGAAGAAAGAGAAGGTCCTATTTTCATAAACCCTTATTCTATTGAGAGAGAAAGGGGGAAAGAAAATTAAAATATAAAATATCCTCAGATAGTGTTAAGTGTTATGAGAGAAATGAAATAAGTTTCTTTGACAGAATTATTCACAAACAAAGATGGACAGGCTCACAGAAGAGATGCATCATGGTCTGCGTCATGAGTGATGAGAAGGAATGAGCTATAGGAATGCCAAGGAAAAAACAATCAAGGAAAAGAAACAGGCTCTGATTTGGAACATGTCCACGTTTTAAGAATTGAATACATATTAAAGTGGCTTCAGGAATATTATCTCTCATAAGATTTCTTCTTTCATTATAAGCTGCCTTATGTTTCCTGGATGGATATAATTGGTTTCAGTCTTTTCAGGTGGGATTGTTAGTACCTTTTAACCTATTTTTGGCTGAGTAGAGAGAGAGAGGCATGTGTCTTCAGTGTTTTTCTAGTAGCTTAAATTATAAGAGGTCATGAGCTGTCAGAAAGAACATCCAAATTCTAGAAAACATAAATAAAGGAAAATAAAATGTAGACATTTACAAGAGTGATTAAGCTGTGATGAGGTATCATATTTAAATAAATAATAGACAACTCTTTTCAAAATACATTTATGTTTATCCAAGTGCTAAATTTAATAGTAATATTAAACTTAAGCAAAAGTCTTTAAAGAAAATAAAAACTTTCACTCATTAAAAGACTTCCTTTTAAAGACTTCACGTAAAATCTAAGTCAAAGAAAAAAGGAAGGATTAAAAATAAAGATAAAACAATATTGAATAGAGCCACTGGAGGAGGAGATATCAAATTTTTCATTAATTATCAAAATCTATTACTAAATAATGCCAGATTAATTACCCTTTTCTTAGTTTTAATACTTTATCACCTTTCTACAGAAAACAAAAACCAAAACATTTACTGATGTATCTTGGATATCCTTGTATCTTTCTTGCTTGACTTTTCTAGATCATATATACACCTCATGATATTAAAATATCCTAAGAATTACCTTTATATATAAATAAGAACTCTAGAGAATACACAATGTGTTACATTTGTGACACTATTATCTGATTTTCTTACACCTATTTTCTCCAATTCTGGGTCCTTGGAATTCCCAGATAATCAGGGTAAAGGTTTCTCTCACATTAATTAGACTGATGCTTCCCTTAAGAAATGGTGAATTTGCCAGAGCTCTAATCTCAAGTATGCAACTCAGTGAAATACTTCTTATTTTTTTAAATTTTTAATTGTGGTAAAATAGACATAACATGAAATGTACCATTTTAACCATTCTGAAGCCTACAGTTCAGTAATAAGTACATTCAAATTGTTGTGTAACTAGTCTAAAGAACATTTTTCATCTTACAAAATTAAAGCTCGATACTCATTAAACAACTCCCCATTTTTCCTTCCTCCCCAGCCTCTGACAACCAGCATTCTACTTTCTGTCTCTATGAATTTCACTGCTCTAGGTACCTTATGTAAGTAAAATCATATAGTATTTGTCTTTTTATAAATG
>NW_017732798.1:136098-152360 GCF_001890085.2 Hipposideros armiger | reverse complement strand
CTAATGCACTTTCATGGGAGATTTTCTATCATTAAGCACTTGACTGGCAATAAAATTTTGAGTGAAAAGAGAAAAATTCATTTTTAGAGAAAAGACATCATAGGACATAAAAAAATCATAAATATGTGCAAAAACTCCTCTATCCTACCATCTGGGAAATTATAAAGACCATTTTACAGAAATTTTATTGCAGGTAGTAGAGATGAAAACTGTTGGCATTCTATTAGCTTTAACAGCAATAAATGGTACATTCACAGAGCTTAGGAAATATGCAGAAATATAAGCATGCTGTTTATTTATGGTCATATCTGTAATTTAGTTTACACTTGTATGAAAACAAATGTTAGAGATAGGTGTCTACTGAAGAACACACTGCAACACATATGACTAAAATACCATTTTGTCATTAAAAATAAGAATTCTGGAATAATATGTTAGTTGCTATGAATTCATATGGTCCTTTTAATATTGAACTGTTAATATTCATTGGCTTATAGTTTTCAGATTTCTTATTGATTCCCTTCCTGCTTGTGCTGAGCCATCTGTGATAAACTTAGATTTATTTATAAAAACACCTTCCACTTGGTTAGAGACAATCAGAATTTAGTCTGTAATGGCATTTCATACCTCTTTTTGATATCTGTGGAGAAGGAAGTCTCAAGTTGACCTTCATGTACCTATTTAAGGAAGGCTATTATTGAACTGCTGTACTTGATAAGGTGATCTAATTCAACAGAATAGTAAAACTGAAGAAAAGGGCAATCATATTTGAAAAAGGGTAGGCTTATTCATCCAACAGGAAATAGAGAAGAGGAAAGCAATATTAGAGATGATGATTTCATTTAGCACAAGGTGAAAAGAGCTTGAAAGAGTGACATTGGTTCAAAATCCTTCAAGAACAATATGTTTATATTAATTTATATGTAAACAAAGACAAACTCCATCAATTTCTACACTATATTGTGTGTAGTAGGTAACTGGTCACTACTGAGCAAATGACAAGTTTGTATTACATTTGAGATTTCTGTTAGAGATTTTCTGGTCAAGATGACAGAGTAGGTAAATGCTGTGCTTGCCTTCTCTCATGACCACATAAAAATTACATCTAAACTACAGAACAACCATTATTGAGAATCACCGAAAGTCTAGCTGAACCAAAGTCCTACAACTAAAAAAATACAGAAGCCACCTCGAAACTGGTAGGAGTGACAGAGATGCTAACCAGGATGGTCCCACACCCACGTGTGACCAATGAAACTCAGAAGGGATACCTTGGCTGCAGAGGTACCCCCTGGAGGAGCAAAGAATCCCAAACCAGGCTCCATAGCCCAGGGTTCCACGGCCGAGGGAAGCAGTCCTCATAAACATCTAGCCGAGAAAACCAACAGAAATTGTTGCTGAGTGAGACAGAGGACCACTAGGGCCCCAGATGCTTCTCTTAAAGGATTCACACATGGACTTACTCGCTGATGGACTCACTTGCTCTGAGCACCAGCTCTGGGCAGCAGCTCAAAAGCTGCCATGGACACGCGAGGAGGAACTGCCTTCAGGGTGGGGCTGGACGAGCAGCTGTTTCCCAGATAGAAGTGCTGGCAAAACCCATTCCTCCTTTGTTGAGCCCTCCCCACTCCCAGCATGCAGACACAGGACTCAGCCATGTCTGAGTCTCCATCAACCTAGCTGACACTATTCACCGGCCCTGCTGATTCCCTGGGACCCTCGTCCCACTCAATTTGTGTGCCCACCCAAACTGCCTAAAGTCACCCAAAGTGACTTTTCCATACAAACTGTCTTGGCTCATGCTGCAGACTTTTGGAAAATTTCTCAAAGGTTCACAAAACCCAAACACGCAGCACAAGTCTTTCTAGGGCCTTAGCACATTGCTTGAAATTAAGATGCAATAATTAAATGAAGATTAAGAAAAGAAAACAGTTACATTAATCTTCCCTTTGTTTCATTTTTACAATAATGGGCTAATACCCTATTTTGAGCTGAAAATAATAGACTTAACAGAGAGTACTAGGAAGCTTCCAGAAATTTAAAAAAAAAAAAAAGAAAAAAGTAAAAAATTAGAATCCTAAGGCTAGTTAGTTCAGTGCAGAGGGTTTCAATCTTCTCAAGAAACTATTTACTTCATAGGTGGAGCCAACAAACCCACTAAATTAAAGCTTTTATCCTGAATTAACCCATCTCTTAAATTACCCCATTCATTGAATGAATGTCAGCAAAGGCAACAGTTTTGTGTTAGTGTGTGAGTATAAAGAGGAGTAATGCCTACGTCCTTCCTTTCAGGAAATATCGTCTAGAAAACAACTACAAAACAGCAAAAGGCAAGTACTCTTATATCCTCATGGAGATAAATACAACATATTATGGGAACAAAGAAGGAAGATAGGTTAAAAACAGATTTTTTTTTCCTCTTGGTGGGATTTAGCAATTAATTGACTGATGGCAACTTTCCCAGAGAAATGTTACTGAATTGTTGAACCAAGATTTAGATTATGGCATTATAACAAGTGGATGAAGATTGAGGTGAGCAATACATTGAAAAGAATCAGAGAAAATGAGACAGTTCCAAGAAAGAATGATTCTTTAATTGGCAGAAATCTTAAAATATTAAAGGCACCCAGAGTCCTTGCTGCAATTCTAAGGCAAATAATTTGGAAAACAATTTTTATACAAATTCTCATTCAATTAGTTAAAAGTTAATAAAGGGAATGTTTGTTTTTGTTATTTTACATATATATGTGTATATATATGTATATATATACACATATATATATAACAAATATCAGAATAATTTTTATTCTATTCAATTTATATTTAGTTATCATAAATATATTGATTTAATATAGGGAATTTCCTTGTTGATTATTACAAGGTCTGAATATTCCTGGACTTCTTTCAGCCTACAATATGTCTGAAATTACCTTAATATTCAGACCCATAATTCATCAGTGACCCTCAGTCACCACCTTATCCCATATTCAATAGTACCTATTAATAAAAAATATTCAAAACTTATAAATAAAAGGAAAATTTGATTGCATGCCCTTTCAATATCTTACTAGAGCACTGCCTAAGAAGATCATGTAAGGGTTAATTGATTACAAAAATCTAAGTTTGTTTGACTTGTATTTGCTATTGATTAGAAAGCTTAACTCTACATTAGTGGTGAATTTGTAGAGAATTGATAATGTGAAAAAGGTTCTTCATCTGGTAGAGAAGGTATTTCTAAATGTTGTAGTCTAAGTCCCACTGAGGACAATGACCAGTTTGTTTCTCATTGAGCAATCTTATTTTACCATTCTTTGTTTTTCACTTATATTCTTATTTAAACCAGGTTTTAGCTATATTCTAAGTAGTTATATAATAATCATATTTTTAACGTTTTTAAAATTAAACCTTGCTCTACCTTGAGACAGTCCAATGGGGCACTTAGCATGTAATATACTTTCAGGGAGGCCCCATGGCTACAAACTATAACTATTTTAGTTTACCCACCACTTTGTTTAATTAGCTTTCTTTTGCTGCATAAAAAATACTACAATCTCAGCAGCTGAAAACAATATGAATTTATTATCTCGTAGTTTCCATATGTCAGGAGTCCAGCATGTCATGGCTAGGTTCTGTGCTTAGGGTCTCACACGGTTGAAACTGGGGTATCATTTGGAGTTGTATTCTCTTTTGAAGTTCAAGATCCCCTTCTAAGCTCATTCAAATGATTGGTATAATTCGATTTCTTAGAGGCATAGCACTGAGATCCTTATTTTTTTTACTGTTTTTGGTCATCTCCACAACATGGCATTTTCTTCTTCAAAGCCAGAAAAAGAATATCTCTGTTGCTTCCAAAATTTAACTTGCTATGTCTCTTACCTGTAGACCATGTGATAGCCCACCTTAAGAATCCCCTTTTGATTAATCTAAGGTCAATTGATTAGTAACCTTTATTACATATGCAAAAGTTTCTTTCAAGCTAGAATGTACAATAGTTTCCCCTTCTCTATGTGGTATATGTTCCAAGAGCCCCAGTGGATTACTGAAGGTAGTACCAGACCTATGAAAAAGTTTAATTTATAAGTTAGGCACAGTGCTAAGCAATGTGACATATTTGTTTGATATATTTTCTTGCTTATGGCTGTCCATTTTTAACAGTAAAGTGTATATGTTGATCAGAATAACTATAGCCCAGTGGGGAAAATTGATAGCCTGTTTTCTATTCCAAACTTTAGTTATATTTCCACAATTGCTTCTGAAACTGAATAAACAAAGCATAAAGTGAAAAAAATTATCAATTTTAAACAGCACCCATTTGTAACCCCATATGGCTACTTGTACAAGTTCATGCATTCCAGCAAAACGTTGGCCTCTGAGCAATAATTCTACCTGGAGCCACCCAGAAAGCTGAGTGTCTTCCCATATTTGTGGTTTCACTTGATTTAAGGTCCAGCTGTGCACATTCTGAGCATGCCTTTGCTTCCTCATTTCATGAACTCACATAACTAGTTCTAGAGATTTGACTAAGGTATCACTTCATAGCATTCCAATCTTCTTAGCTGGCAACTTGATCTTTTTGGAGGGTATCTACATGAATTACCTTGAGTCTTTCTGTAAATTCCCACAGAGACTTTTATAAGGGAGCAACTCTAACAGCAGTGGAGTTCATTATCTAGTTAGCTAGGACCTCCTTGTCTCACTGTTAGGCCAGTGACTGTAGCATAAGAATCTGCAAAGACCCACATACTATTCTCAGAGTGGGAGCCTAACTCCACCTGCACATGGTAAATTCCTTCCAGCTTCACCTAGTGCCAACTGTATGTTTTTCTTTCCTACTGGGGTTTTATACTGTTTATCATATATGCTATAATCGACTTGTAAAACAGCCATTCAACCCTCAGTCCTACAACACTAATTGTGGACCAAAGAGCATGATTAGGTTGCTGAAAAGGAAGCACAGGGTTCAGGCCACACTGGGATGGGGACAGGGAGATCCCTCAGGGCTCTATCACAGGACTGTGCAGACAGCGAAGAAACTGGGCCTGGTATGTATGAACTCACAATGACATTCTCCTGCTCACGGTTCTGGTTATATTATCCTTATTTTATTAATGAGTATTGCTGTGCTACTCTTCTCTATTAGACTTTCTCCAACATTACCTAAGACATGATAGGTGTTTCTGGCCTCAGAATTATCTGATAACCTTCAGTGGCATCAGCAATCTCCTTCAACACCCAGTAGCAAATGAGAAATTGTCTTTTAAATAAGTTATAAAAGTGGCTGTGTCAGGACATTTTAGAGCTCTAAACACAAGAATTTTTGGATGAATTAATTTCTGCCAAAGGGGTTCAGTCTGCATGAGTTCTGGTTGTAAGCACATCTAAAATCTTATGAGCCATTGAGTTATAAGATACCAGGGAGAGTTCCTAAATATCTGCCTTTTGTTAATTTTTTTAGTATTTCTGCTCAGAAC
This sequence comes from Hipposideros armiger, assembly GCF_001890085.2. Taxonomy (NCBI): domain Eukaryota; kingdom Metazoa; phylum Chordata; class Mammalia; order Chiroptera; family Hipposideridae; genus Hipposideros; species Hipposideros armiger. Next base: position 146,889 of record NW_017732798.1, on the reverse strand, counting down.
CCAATTCCAGTTTAGGTTTCATTTTGGTGATCTTATGTACAGAAGCCAGCAAAATTCCTAAATGGGAAGTGGGATTCACTAGATCCCAAATAGTCCTACTAAATGCTTGGAATTTTTAAAAAATATTGGTAAGGTTAGGAAAGTATAATTGTTTCTCGTATTTTCAGATACCCCTGATTGCATTAGCACACATAGTTACTCCAAATTTCAACAACTGGGTTGAACCTTGATGTTTAGCTGTATTCTCCAGCCAGACATTTTTTGTCATATGGATGGCTCCAGTCCTTAACTTGTGCACTTATTTTCATGACGAATCAACAATCATGGCATCCCCAATGCAGTGTATTAACTTATCGTTAATGCGTTTTAAGTCCAGGTACCTATACTACCAGATTAAGACTGTGCTGGTGATTTCAAATACCTTGCATCAAGGTCATAAAGATATAATAATGTTATTATATCATTCATGTTTTTACAACCATGGTACCTTTTGCTAGCTCCAAGCTTTTTTTTGCAGGTTTCATTAATACTTCCATTAAAATTTTATTTAGATATTTCTGGATACAAATAAATGGTGTCAAAGTACAAAATAAAGTATCAGTATCTGTTTCAACTTAAAAAAAAAAGTTGGGGGAGAAGAGTCATCATCATCTTGTTTGGTCAAGAATTAACCCCAAGAAGTATATATAATAATTAAGGCAGTTCGGTGTAAGAAAAAAAACCCAAAAAAACGAGTTTTAAAATCAGAGGTAGGTGAGTTTGTATCTTTTCTACATCACTTAGAAACTATGTAATATCGAGAAAGTTAGTTGAACTATCTCATCTGCAAGCTATCTTCATCACTTTGTTTTCATCTATAAAAAGCAGTTGATAACACATCTTACCTTGCAAGAGTACTCTAAGAACTAGAGAGAATTTCTGGAAAGTGTGTGTAGACACCCCCCCAAAAGCTTGGTATTATTAATAAAGTAAGATAATATTTAGATGGGATAAAATAGAGACTATTTAGAAATAATTAATTGGTGGATTGAGTTAAATGGCCAGCAAGCCTATTTTTACACAGTTTTTAACAAGACAGGATCAATTGGATGTTTTAATCAAATAGATGTAGATTATGTCAGTATCTAAAATGACAGAGTTGGATACTAAACTCTTGTTGGTCATATTTAAAGGCAAGTAGGTGTATTTTTTTCAATGATTTTTTTTTTGGTACATGTATTGGTTTTAAATTTGTGGTATTTTAGTATTATTATGACTCTATAGAAATTAATATCTTGAAACTTAGGACAAATATTTCAAAAATAATATTTCTACAGACTGATCATTTCTACTTTTCTTTCTGGAGTTAAAAAAATTGATTAAAGTATTTTGGAATGAGATCATATCCTACCTGTATAACTCCCTAATATTATTATAGATAATTGATTCCCAGGAGAATTATAAGACTTCTGCAAAGAAGAATCTTCTCAAGAACAATGGTTAGACAGAGTTCTACCTGTTTTTAATTTACATACCAAATTTAGCTTTCACAATTAGTTCTAAGAGAAGAGACTCACTACAAAAAGCCTGTTTCCTGATCTCCTTCCTCCTATACAAACATATGTTCTTACCTCTATCCAGGCGCATGAGAGGTAGTAATGGTATAGCTATGAACATTGGCACCAAAGATTCTAGCTGGTTATGTATGAAATATGGTACATCATACACATCTTCTAATTAGCAAGAGTAATTAAGAATAATCTTGCTCATACACTATTTCCCCTGGCACCTGTGGCATGCTTCGCTGATTCTTCAATAAACATTTAGCTACTTAGCAAATTTTGACCTTTGTTGTTCTGCAGATTACTCTGCATATAAGAGTCAGTGATTACAACATTTTACTCTGATTTTCTTTTAGGGGCTTATTCATTGTACTATTGCTACTTGTCACTCCTCTTGACTACCTGTAGCATCTTCTGCATAACTAGGTTAATTCTTTACACCAGGAAATCTGCTCTTCACTCCTGACTTAGTATGTTTCAGTAAAAACATGCTGGTAGCAAACTGAAATTTCTGAAATTACTTTGATCATGGATTTATTTTCAATAATATTGTTTTAACATATTTTACTGGCAGAAAAACTTATACTAAAATTTATATTATAATTTTCAAAAGTTAACAGATTTCTTTTGTTATGTTTTCAAACTATAACAATCAATGCATTATGTGCACAAACCCCTGCTGAAGTATCTACTGTCACTAAAAGTTATTTTAAATGAAAATATATCAGGATTATTTCTAAACATACTAATATTTTTTTTGAAGATTTAAAAAATATTTTTTATTGGGGAATTGGAACAGTGCTGGGAAATTGGGGGAAGGTGAACAGACAAGTTGCTGTCATTTTGTTCTTTAGTGTAGTTGTGGAGGACATTCTTCACTGGCCCAAGTTGACACCATCATTGCGCTCTTCCCAGGCAAGGCAGATCAGTCGCCGGCTGGACGGCCACTCACTGCGGCTGTTGGCTGCTCACGGTGGCTGCTGGCTACACACGGTAGCCCATGGCAACAGGGGTTGCAGCAGGGGTTGCAGCCTACTGCCCAGTGCCTCACAGCAGCCCAGGTCCAAGCTGAGCTCTTGTTCAGCATCTTAGCTGTAGAGATCAGTGTCACTGGCCCTCATATGTGGGATCCAAACCGGGGCCCTCTAGCATCCCAAGCCAGCTCTTAAACAATGTGCCACTCGGCCGGCCCAGCATACTAATATTTTTAATGTGTTGCTATCATATCACAATACAGTTTTTTAATAAAATAAAAAATTACATCCAAATGCATAAAAATATAAAAGAATGAATTTAAAATTATGAGTGTAATTCTCCTTTTTCAAAAAGCTAATAATTTTATAGGAATATAAAAGAAAGAAAAATAAAAAGGTAAAGGAAGAAATATATTTGGGAAACATAATTTATCTATAAAAACATCAAATTATTTAAAAATTTGCTTGTAATAGTAACAGAAAACACGAACTTCTATCCCTAGGACTAATTTCTTCCAAATCCCTACCTCCTTCACTAATGAAATAAATCATCTGTCAGTTGATTTGGAAAGACCGATATAGAATTTCATATAAGTAAGAAGTCATAAATTTCTATATGTGCAGAGAAGAGTGTTTTAAATTCAAGTTGTGGAAGACCCCAGAGGCTGGGTCGCTCCCAAATTAGAGAACTCCAGAGAAGGGACTCTGAGCCTGAGAGTCACATGTAAGTGCCACTCCAGTCTCTGCCTCCTCATGGAATACCTTCAGGCTATTCTCTGATGGAAGGGAAGGCAGCAACAGTCACATGGTCACATGGCACTCCCAGTCCTCTGGGGAAGGGATTCAGTGCCCCTATGTTATCAGACTAAAGGCAAAAAATATCTTTATAGTCTATTCTTAGATAGAGAAAATGTCACAATGAACTGGAGATTTAGGAGGCAGGGAGACAGAATAAGCAGTGACTGATCTGGTCTTGCTATACTAATTTCATTTACCAACATATGAAAAGCATAAAATTTAGTCTCTGCCTTTATGAACCTCACATTCAAGAGAAAAGATGAACCCCCATGAGAAACAAGTATTCAAGTTCTACTATGATCAATAGAGAAAAAATTATATATATATATATATATATATATGATAATATATATGTGAAAAATTAAGTTAATCTGTCTTCACAGTAAATGTTTCTTAGTATTCAAGTTTCACATACTTGAAGCATATTGGGAAGGCGTTAGAAAAATAAAATGTGATTTTCTGACTTTTATGAATGGGAAAGCACATTATGTGTAATGACATCTATTTTGCTTTATTTCGGGGTAATTAAGCCAAACACGTATTCTATTAATCAGTCAGGTCAACACGGAGAGATTGGATCTCAGCAAGAACCTCTTTTTGAGTCCTCCATCAGTGACTGTAAATAGAAGTCCGCTAAGATTTCAGCACACTGTGTATGCAAAGAAGGGCTATCCCACTGTGATTTGCAGGGCTTCACTTCCAAAGGTTTTAAAAAAGAAAGATCACCCTCCACGCTGTAATATAGCTTTCAGTATTTGGCACTGAGCAGTCTTTCAGATTTTTGAACAAGAAAGGGACATTAAGAACAAAAAATAAAAACTGGCTTTCAATTTCATCAGAAGTGAAATGTGAAATTATTGATTTATAAAGTAGAAAAAATTACTTCAATGTTAATGGCCAAACTATGACTCAAAAATAAGATCAGACACTATTTTCCAATACTAATTATATTCAAATAAAATTTACACTGTGATAAGTTAATACAAGATTTTTTAATAGAAATTTAATGTGTATAATATAACTATGGTTCTAACAAATGAGTAAGAAAGATTTTCTTCTATGTTTTTCCCAAAATAAGGTTCCTAAAAGTATTTATTTCAAAGCAAAGCAGGAGTCTTTACAGAAAGAAAGAGAGGGCGGTCCAGAGAAAGAGAGAGGGGAGAATAGAGAGAGAGACAAAGAGAAGAAAAGAAGTAGCTAATTGAGAAAGAAAAAAAACTAATGTTTGAATTTCAAACAATATAGTATGAAGTTAGTGTTTTCTATAAAAAGACAAAATTACAGTACCTTGGATACTACTGTAGACATAGTATTACCCCATAAATATTTCTTGATTTCTTGACGTTATTGTCATATGCCTCAATCTGTTTTTTTATGAATAAGTGGTACTGGAAATGTCCCATGGGATGTGTGCATTGTCATCCAAAGAAAAATGTTTTTTGTTCAATAGACATAACCTAATCTATTTGCTTTATTTAATTCTGTGTCCCTAATCCCAAGAACTAGGCATGGTACATAGTAGCAGGTAAAAAAAATGTTAAATGAATGAATCAGTTAAGCTTAGAAAATTATGTGTAGTAAATCTGTAAGAACATAACCTTTAAAAATATATAGAGAGGGAGAGAGAGAAAGAGAGAGAGAGAGAGAGATGTATCTATCTGCCTACCTATCTCTCTATATATATTTATAACTGTAATACAAGCTACATTCTTTAAACTCCAGTGTCCCAGAAACTTCCTTATTTTCTTTAATACCTCAGTTCTTAGTTCCTATATGACCTACATGACAAAACAGTTCATGTCACTCATTCCAGAGGATCTCTCCTAATTTAAGATCATGCTATGATTCAGAATCATTTTTACATAATCCTGAAGTATTCAGTATGGGAAGTATTCAGACCTAACTGAAGTCCTGATTGTCTCTGGGGCGTCTATCATCCCTGTCTATCCACATGGTCTTCAATTCCAATGGTTTTTTGCTTCTCCTGCACAGTCTCTGGTTCTGTGCAGTGGCAGGTCCTGATTTCTATACACGAGGGACATAGAAGTTGCAATATAGGTAGAAGTCCTAATGAATTTATCTTGAAACTGGATTTGCATAGTTGACATTGTTTTTTATTCTAATTGTGTATTTATTTGGCTCGACTTTAAGGGAGCTGATGGAAATTATTATGAAATCACTAACGTTCTGCTCAGGCCCCTTCTCAGCCACAACTCGTTGTTGCTGCTAAATCTCCACTATGCTCAAGGCTCAGAATCTTTCTGTATTTCTTTGCCTTGGTTAGTGCCTAGGAAACTTTTGGAAGGCCTGTTATTTCATCTCTTTAGATTCATCAGATTCTGCTCTGGTAAATATGAACAAGGTATTCTTTGCTATCATAATCTAAAGGAAACTCACTCTCGATTATCCCCCCTCTTTGTTTTTTGCAAAATATATTGTCCATGCCAAACCCTCTTCATGTTATGGCCCTTTAATTATATGGAGGCCCTTAGCTTTTGAAGAGATTGACCAAATACTTATGTACTTTTTTTATTTCACTGTATAACCTATAAACTTTACCTGTAACCTGCTTGAATGCAAAAAAAAAAATGGGGATTAAAAAGCTTTGATAGTTTTAGGCTGTTCAGGCTGCTATAAGAAAATACCACAGATTGATTAGTTTATAAACAACAGAAATTTATTTCTCACAGTTTGGAGACTGGAAGTCCAAGTTCAGGGTGCCAGCATTTTTGAGTGAGAGCCTTGGGTTGCAACTTTCTCCTTATACCCTCACAGAAGGAAGGGGCGAGGGGGTTCTCTGGAGCCTCTTTTATAGGGACACTAATCCCATCCATGAGGACCCTGCCTTACATCTTAATCACCCCCAAATGCCCCACCTCCTAATACCATCATACCAGCTCCTTTGAGGTTAAGATTTCAGCATATGAAATTTGGGGGGACACAAACATTTAGACCATAACACTGTAACAAAATATTTCCCAAGCCATTTATATTAAAGGCTTAGCATAAAGAAACGTGGTGACACATTTTAATCAAAATTATTCAAATTTCTTTGAGCAAGAAACACTTTACCCTTTCTAGACTGTCATATTAACAGCCTGTGGCTGAGAGTGCTGTAAAATACCCTTTGGAAAAGCTTATTTAGGTACTTACAAAGATTGAAGTGTGAATATATAGACTGAGGTATAAAGAACCACTAACTGGTAATTATGAGGTTACTAATAGGAGATAAGAGACATGTAAAAATACAGATTTGTTTAGGTTAGAGAAAGTGACAAATGACTGTCATCAAGTACAAAATGAGTAATTGTGGGGAATGGAAAACAATTGCTTTTCCTTTTCACTGAGGAAAAGAAATGAGCAAATATCGAAGCAAGAATTTGGTTGAGCAACAGTGGATTGCTCATTATAAAATGTTCAAGCTCTAGAGCAGATCATAAAAAAGACAAATATATACAGGATTTTAACACCCAGAGAACTTTAAAGGCAAGATACAAAAATTTCTTCACTAATGAATGTGCAACTCAGCCTATATGCACTGAATAGGAAAAAAAAATAATAATGTGCTCAAATTGTATTTTTTTCCCTTTTAATCTAATTTTAGAGAAAACCTCTGCCTTAGAAGAGAACCAGGTCATTTTGTCATAAAGGGAGGGTTTTTTTGTTTGTTTGTTTTTGGCCAAATTCAAACAATTCCTATCATAGTTATCTTACAGCTGTTATTCAGACATTCTTCATATACATCATCCTCTTTCTGCCAAAATAATTTTTCTTGAGCTCCTGACACTATTTACTAATGTCTGACCTGATTGTATTTTTTATAGCACTCTGATCATATCTAAATCATCTGACTTATGTCATCTTTGCCTGGCATAGTAGGTACCTATGAACTAGTTTGCAAATTGGTTCTAAGGTTTCTTGCTTTATCAGATCTGAAATTGACCTCTAAGATTATTTACCAATTGCTCCTACCACCTCAACCCACCCTCCATTCTCTCCTATATCTGAACCTAAAATGTCTGTTCTAGCTAAAAATAACAAACAAAACATGTTTTCTTTTTCTTTTCATGTGTGTACATTATTATATGCTAGCAATTCAAATTTTGGCTCTTATCATATTCTAATACTTAGAACAATACCTGGTGCAGAGTAGGCTTTTAATAAATATTTGTTAAGAAAGGAATGACAATGAATGAAGGAATAAAATTAAGGCATATTATAACAGAGGCTGTCTACTCCTGTAGTTTTTGGATCAGTATAGAAAGAAACTGTCAAGAGTGTTAGGAGAATTAGAGTTATGAGTAGGATGATGAATGGACTGATCTTGGAGGTACTTTAATATTTTGAAATTTGGAAATGTAACTAGATGTTCTTCTCTGAGAAACCTTAACTTGAAAAGATCTGAGGCAGCTATTCTGTAAGGCATAGTATCTGAGAAGGAACACACGTCTCATAAAGTGTGACAGAACTAGAGAGGAAGGAAAGATGGGAGTTAAGTTTGTGTTTGCTTGTCCATTTGTTCATTTTTAATGCTGTGATGCTACAGCATTGAAAGTCAGATACCAAAAAAGTAAGGACAATTGCTCTAATAATGAAGATTTTGCTTTTGGATATTCAGTACATGTTCTTAAAACATCATTGCTCCTGAATAGATGATAGTCCATGATTTGTACATTAATTGTCATCTCCTCTTCTTGGTCACCAAACACTCCAAAAATCATACTCCTGACATTTTCCCTTAATGATCAAAAGTGGTGCTTACTTTGGATGTTGTATGAAAAAGAGTAGATGCTCAAAATATACATGTAGCCTTTTTCCTAATTGATGTAAATAAGTCTTTACTTGCTTCAAAATTTACTACTGTTTGTATAGTTTCTCCAATTCGTCTTAATTTCATGTATTCTTTTTATTTTAATCTGTTGATGTAAAACAGTGGAATGTCTTTTCTCTATTGAGAAATGAGGATCCAACTTGAAAATCACTGAAGACAGAAATTTGTGAAAATTGTATTTGATACAGCCCAGATTATAAAATAGTAACCATGAAGTTTAATGTTTATATTTTAAAGATTTGAATCATGAGATTTTCACACAAGAAGATTTGCAAAAATAATTGCAAAAAATAAAAAAAATCTTTCACTCACTACTATTTTTCTGTAAAATGTGATTTGCCAAAGTTATTTCTTTTAACTTCTGTTTAGTACTTATTGAAATTTTCAAATGAGGTAATTTGGTATTTTGGTGCAGTTATCTATATTTCAGTTAAAGAACTATGAGCAACATCTATTCATCTACCATGCAAAATTTTAAAAATTATAATAAAAAATTTCACATAGTTCCAAACATTAAATATAATAAAATATCTCAGAAAAATAAAGTTATGTACTTATGTGATTCAAATATTATAATTAAACAGATATTTTGCTTATCCTAAAAATATATGTTTTATAATCAGAAAAATAATATCACATTTTCAACATGAACTAAATAAAAAACCTATAACTATATCAGGTAAAATAAATGCTAAAAATATATACTACTCAGTTAAATTTCAGAAATGTGCCTTAGAATTTAAAAAAAGCTGTTTTTTTTATCTGGGATAGCTACCCAAGAATATTAAAAGAAAGAGTAAGATAAAACATTATTTAAATATTATACAACTTTTGATTTAATTCTTATAATTTCCCTTTGGACCCTGAATGTATGAGATTGGAAAGATGTCTAAAACATGAATTTTTAGAATATTCTTTGAGATAAGGTGAAAGGAACATAAATAACAATCCAGGGTTATAAATATCACCGTTTATCCTGTCCACTGTATGGAGTATAAGAAGCAAATTTATTTTGTGTAGGCCTGGCTCTATGAATAGATGGAGTAGTTGATGTGAGTGCATAGATTCTGAGATTAGTCAGTGTCCACTGAATACTCTCCTCAAATCTAGATGCTACCCATTGAAACTTGTAAGTTCTCTTCCATGAGATTCTTCTATAAAATATAAACATCTGTAGGAGTTTTTATAATATTTATCACTAGTAGTACACATAATGATAATTATGATGACAATGGCTAAACACTTTATAGCAGTTACACTGTTCTAAGTGCTTCACAGATATGAGTTAATCGAATCTTCCAATAAATCTTGGAAGACATACTATTATATTCCCAATTTTACAGAAACAAAAGCTGAAGTACAGAGATGTTAACTTGTTCAAGGTCACACATCTATTATTAACAAAGCCAGAATATATTATATGAAATCTCTCTACTGTATCAGAAATCACTCAGAATCACATTTCTCCTAAGTACACAATGGACCATACTATGGACTTGTTATGTGTCCAGATAAGGAAGTATGTATACATGAGGGAGGGAGATAGGAAATACGAATAAAAATGGGGCATCACTGATGAAGAAAACTAAAACAATTCAAGAAAGGAAGAACGTTTTAATGACTGGTTTTAGCTACTTCAGGGCTTTTATTTACAACTATAGCTTTAACATATTCCTAGACTTAATTTATATGAAATACTGTGTGTTGAAACTATTTTTCACTCATCAACCAAAAATGAATGTTATTGCCATTTCTTGCTCCCTATTTATATCTAAAACTTAAATCTCCAATGTTCAAGAAGGTGTTTATCATTATTGTTGATTAAAATGCCTTCAAATGAGTAAATACACTTCTTATTTAACAAGTAAGCAAATATTGTTGCCATAGCTTTGGTAAAGCTTGGGAATGTGTGTCACATATCTTCTTGACATGATTTAGTTCTCTGCCATGCTAAAGCTTATTTACTACAAAGTTTTTTCTTCTAAAACACTAGTCAATATTTCTTGGATGGTTCTTCCCAGGAGTACCCTTTGGGAATTGGTTGTAAATGAAAATTCAAACCGAAGTCCAACTGGTTGATCTTCAGAAATCGGCATTTACCTTGGGCTGTCCCCCCAAAAAAAGTGTTCTTTTGGCAGAGATTTGCAGTGATTTATCCTCCATAAATGCATTCATAGTCTGAGATAACAAAAGTTGAAAAGTTTTAGTCATAGCAATAAAAGAAGTAACTGACAAAGTGGTTACATTTCTTTGTCACTGGATCAATGATTTATTTTAATTCAGAAAGATATTAAAGTTCAGGACCATAAACTTTTTAAAGTATTTACTTACTTATTCATTCATCAAAAATAAATGAGTACAAAACTACTGATAAAGAAAAATATTGGGCCGGCCTAGTGGCGTGATGGTTAAGAGCTGACTTGGGATTCCAGAGGGCCACGGTTCAGATCCCACATATGAGGGCCAGTGACACTGCACTCTACAGCTAAGATGCTGAACAACAGCTCAACCTAGAGCTGGGCTGCTATGAGTTGCCAACGATGACATAGGCTGCAGCCCCTTCTGTAGTGGGTTGCCATGAGCTACCATGTGTAGCCAGCAGCCAGCGTGAGCAGCCAGCAGCCGCAGTGAGTGGCCGTCCAGAAGC